>NC_059503.1:13939393-14242424 GCF_914767665.1 Harmonia axyridis
ATCGCGCACTTCGACCATTTTATTTTGTTTAGCTATGAAGCGCACTTCTGGTTGAATGGCTACGTCAATAAACAAAACTGCCGCATTTGGAGTGAAGCTTATCCTCAAGTGTATGTCGAAACACCGTTACATCCAGAAAAACTGACTGTTTGGTGCGCTTTATTGGCTGGTGGAATCATTGGTCCGTACTTCTTCAAAAACGATGATGGCCAGAACGTTACAGTCAATGGTGATCGGTATAGAGCCATGATTACTAACTTTTTCATTCCTGAATTGAACAACCATGATGTCCAGGAGCTGTGGTTCCAACAATACGGCGCAACATGTCATACAGCTCGTGCCACAATCGATTTATTGAAAGACACGTTTGGTGACCGTCTAATTTCACGTTTTGGACCTGTGAATTGGGCTCCAAGATCTTGTGATTTAACACCGCTAGACTACTTTCTGTGGGGCTATGTAAAGTCATTGGTCTATGCGGATAAGCCACAAACCCTTGACCATTTGGAAGACAACATTCGCCGTGTTATTGCCGATATACGACCACAAATGTTGGAAAAAGTAATCGAAAATTGGACGTCAAGATTGGATTACATCCGAGCCAGCCGTGGCGGTCCTATGCCAGAAATCATATTTAAAATGTAATGTCACAAGATTATCTTACGGATAAATAAAATTCATGTCAATCGAATAATCCATCGTTGTTTTATTGCAATTTAAAGTTCTATAGCTCTAAAAATAACACCCTTTAGAATGTCACAGAGTACACGTAAGGCAGCGTCGTTTCATTGGGAAGGGCTGAAGAAGCACGGAAAAACTAGATATCGAGATTATTCTTATTATTCTCACATTCATGAATAAATGCATTTTTTTTTCGAATTTCTTAGAGAAGCTGTGCTTCCCTAACACATTTTTTTCAGCTTCCATGGCAAACACGCCACTGCTAGAGAGGCAAAATAATTACAGCTTTGAAAAATCTCGTATGGAATGTTGAACAGCACTCCTTAATGCAAAACGTTTAGAGTGTTGCTGAGGTAGTTTTCAATTTTCATGGACATTCAAGAAGTGTATTGTATAACCAAATAGATGAATAACAGTATCCACTTGGCTGTCGGATTGAGAGGTGTATATGTAGGTGGACAGGCCGTTGACTAGGACGAGTACCTATATTAGTCTTTGTTTCCGTTTTGTTCGGAGTTACAAACCGAATTCTCGTGGGATACTTGAGGAATAATTGATTAGGTGTCTCATTTCGTGAGATTGCTTCGATAAATATCCTACTTCTAAACCAGCACACGTGGAAAAAGTTAGGAATATTGATGTTTCAGGAAAGTATGTAAAGATAAAATCCACTACGGAAGTATGTGAGAAATTTTTCCATTCATTTTAATAAAAAAGTACTATGAATACAGGCCTGCAAACGCTTTGTTTTTAAGACACAGGGTATTAAAGTTTTATTTTTTTTCGATTTTTTTTTCTCATATCACCTTCCCTTCCTAAGATATTCGACTAAAATTTTGCATAGATATTCCCATAGAATAATAAACATAGATAGAGGAAGTGAACACAATTTCTACACGTCCCCAAAATGGTTAGATTACCATGTCGGATTGTGATATATTTTCAAATCCACAATTTAACTATCATTATGAATGTATATTATATTGAATGATATATTTATTCGAGTGATTTCCGATTAAAATATGCAAATTTGAATATTTGGAATCCGATATTTTTCTGATTGTCGAATTTACAATAAGCAGAATATTTATTATTTTCTGTATCTACCTGCTGAAATTCAAGGTTTGGCAACTTTAGCTCTCCTAGTGTCATCTGTTGTTTCACGTCATTTGGCGCGCTTGATGTTTGTTTTCTGAATTTCTGATATATTTAAACAATTATTTCAATATATTTTGAGGTTATACGAAACGTTGATTCACTGTGGGACATTAGAAGTGCGTTCTTTGTGGAGAAACGCGCGAATTGAGTGAAATATCGTATCACTGATATGTTTTCATTTCCGCGTTTTCATTTCATGTCAAATTTGATAGTTCATGTTGGGGACAGAATTTGCTTACTGAAAATGGCATATGCTCCCTCTATCTATGTTTATTACTTTGAGGATATTCCATATTCCAATTTGAAGTTTTCATCATGTGATATGCTAATTTTGAAAGCAAATCTACATGGTGATATTTTTTTGGAACACTGCTGGTTTTTTCATCCAGAACTGATTTGGTATTCAATTGGTTGTTTAGAAAAATATGAAAGAAACTTTCGTGCAGTACTACTCTTTTTCAATTTTCTTGTAGTTTTGTCGGATCTGGAACCGATATCGAGAAAAAATTCAAATAATTCATTTGTACCAGGAAAATATAAATTATTATGAAGGCCCAGTTGTTAAACTACCATGAATGAATTAATTAAAAGTTTTGGTACTCATTTATTCAATCTGTTACGAAGTTTAATAAAGATTCGATAAATTGGTATAATAATCACAAAAAAGTAGGACTACAAGAAAAACCATGCAACTGGAAAACAAAGCATTTGCGGGCCCATGTTTATAGGACATTTTTTCCTTAAAATTATCGAAGGTACCTCTCATTTTTCTTTGTACCACCAATTTAGATCAACCCTGTATATTTATAAAGGGTTTTACAATAAGAGGTTTCATTTTGAATAGCCCGCTATCTGGGCAGCTGTCACTTTTGAAGCCCTCATCTTTTGACTTTTGACAAGTAAAAACTACGCCATTATTAAAAATTGTACTATACACCCCTTAATAATCTGTTGAAATTCTCTTTGAAAATGATGACAATTTTGCATTCTTGGAATCCTGAAGAAGGTTTGAATTTTGAACCGAAATAAAAAATATAAGACAATTGATCAACAAACAATTGATATTCAATTGTAATAGTCATAAAATAAATTCAAATGAATAATACATACAACCTTACTTCGAGTTTTATATTTGTGACCAAATCTCGGTACTTTTTGATTTAATACAATATAAATTTTACGGAATTTTTCAGATAACAGACAATTTGAAGCCCTTGGGGACCATAACGATGGGGACCTGAAATTAATTCCTTCCCGGAGTATTATGAAAGATAAAGCGATTGCATGATCCCAACAATTATGATTTAACTGTCGTTCATAAAAATTCCGTATCTTTTACAACTCCCATAATTCAGAAGTTATTCGGTGAGAATTTATGTCCACCAGTATGAATTTTTAATTTTTATTCATATAAAATGTAACTGTAGCAATTTGCTTAACGACGTTACGGAAGAACGTTATACTGGTAAGTACCTACCAATAATATATTTCACTGATGATAGTGGCTGAAAATGGTTCTTTGATTGGATTCTCGCCAGGAAAAATTAGTAATAAAAGAAACATAAAGTGCTTCGGTACTTGCACGGTCAGAGGTCATCAACCAAAATTGGTATTATATGGCAGTGTTGAATTTCTTGCTGTTCACGAAGTTCTCAGTAGTATTATGTTGAAAGTTGGAATCCCATCCATGGAAAATCCACAGTTCATTTATAACACGCTATAAAAAATATGATTAATTATTGAAATGAGTTTTTTTTCTTGTTGACTATTCCTAAACATTGTATGATGTCTTAAAGGAGGAATAAATTATTATTATTATTATTATTATTATTATATACATACATGGTGTTTCCTAATTGTGGGCAAAACTTCAGAAGGTGATAGTACTCATTAAAATAAGAAAAAAATTACCATAAAAATTTGTACGTGAATGCTTCCTCTTGGAATTACAACCAGCCGAAGATTTCATTTCAATAATATAACGTTTGAACACTTTGATTGATTTTAATGGAAATTTGGTCATAGGCACAACTTTCCATGGCAAATCTTATGCTAATGATATTTTCTCCGGAAGAAATTTTCAGGCGTGTTCTTCCCGAAAAAAAAATTTTGACACCCGACAAAAATTTCAACAGTTTTCTCTAAAAATCCGATAAATTTCACGTGAAAAATGTATGTTGTGTTCTCTCAATAAGATGAGCCGTTCTCGAAATAATAAGGCTTTTGAAAAAAAATGCCATTTTTAATTAGAAAAACTAACATGACGTTTAAGTTTCCATTGACAACTAGCTTTCATGAGTAGAGTTCATTTGATAAATCATCTATTCCAACGCAGAATTGAAGGACATGCACTCTATTTATGGTCTTGCCGATAAAAATTCCTCCTGAGCTAGACACATCGAGAGATTTCCCAAGAGTAATGATCCTGATAGAAAACTTTGAAAAAAAATTCATCGACGCCTGCATGAAATAGGTACAATGCAAAAAGGCAGAGGAACTGTCAGGCCAGTCACAACTAGAACTGTGGAACTTTCTGAACGTAATAGAGAAGAATCTACGTACTTCTACAAGGGCATTAAATGCAGACTTGAAGACTGTATGGTTTTGAAGGTAAATTTGCTTTATCCATACCACCTTCCAGACACTTCTACTGGTTGATTTTCCAATACGTTTGGCTTCTTGTCAATGGTAGCTTACTCAGAGTAACAAACATAGTTAGAGGGAGCATATGTCATTCTCAGTAATCAAATTTTGTCCCCAACATGAACTATCAAAATTGACATGAAGCACGTGGAAATGAAAACATATCAGTGATACGATATTTCACTCAATTCGCGAGTTTCTCCACAAAGAACGCACTTCGTATGTCCCATAGTGAATCAATGTTTCATATCAACTCAAAATATATTGAGATGAATACCTAAATATATCAGAAATTCAGAAAACAAACTTCAAGCGCGCCAAAAGACGTGAAACAACCCATGACAATAGGAGAGCAAAAGTTACGAAACCCTGGATTTCATCAGGTAGATACAGAAAATAATAAATATTCTGCTTAATATGCATTCGACAATTAGGAAAAATATCGGATTCCATATATTCAAATTTGCATATTTAATCGGGAATCACTCAAATAAATACAGGGTGGCCATTTGAAAACGAAACAGACGAGATTACAGACGAAATAAAGTTTTTTGATAGAAATGCTCGTACAGGTCGATTTCTGTTTCGAGGGGGACAACTTAAGATGTAGGTTACGGACGCATAGCGCTTCAACCCTTGCTGCTACAACCCCCACCCCCAATTTTTGAATAGGGAAGATGGGGTGAGTGATACCTCAATTCAAAGGTATTTTTATACTGATTTCAGCACAGTAATTGTTTTTTCATTTTATGCATTAGTTCTCGAAATATTCATGCGTTAGTTAGTTAGGAAGGAAGCCACAGTCATGGTTGTTTTGAAGCTCAAAATGTCGATTACTACAAGTGCCATGAAAACACCACTTCATTTTCAAATACTTAGTTGAAAATATTTCGAGAACTAATGCATAAAATGAAAAAACAATTACTGTGCTGAAATCAGTATAAAAATACCTTTCAAATGAGGTATCACTCACCCCATCTTCCCTATTCAAAATTTGGGGGTGAGGGTTGTAGTAGCAAGGGTTGAAGCGCTATGCGTCCGTAACCTACATCTTAAGTTGCCCCCCTCGAAACACAAATCGACCTGTCCGAGCATTTCTATCGAAAAACTTTATTTCGTCTGTAATCTCGTCTGTTTCGTTTTCAAATGGCCAACCTGTATATTCATAATGATATAGTAAAATTGTGGATTTGAAAATATACCACAATTCGACAATGTAATCCTCGATGTAATCTAACCATGTTGGGGACATGTAAGAATTGCGTATACTTCCTCTATCTATGTTTATTACTCTATGGGTTAAACTGAACCAATCCAACGTATATGAATAATTTTATGTTTTCTAGGGACGAGTTATCAAGAGTCAGTGCTTTCTTACATTTTTTCCAGTCAATATGAAAACTCTGACGTAATAAATAAAACCCAACCGCGGTCAGATATTTACGAGACACCTGTGTATTCGGTCCATTGTTTTATGGAGCGATCAATTCAATATCTGGTCTGGGCCAAATAATTTCACCGTTTTGTGGAAACAGCAGGAGGATATATCGAAAATTAATCTGATCCTTGTCAAGTCCACCCTTCGGAGTGCGACCTATTCTATATAATAAACCACCCCAATGGTTATTGGGGCTTCGTTTCCAAGGAGATTCTTCTTCCATTCATATGAGACCAATGACTTCTACGGCCGAACAACAAACGAAGTTAAATAATAGAAATATATACTAACTGACAAAAAAACTGCAACACCTTGAAGGAGCTGTTTAAATTTAAATTTTTTTTTTGGTGAAACATAGATAGTATATCGTCGGCTAAGAGTGTAAATCTGCTATGTCCATAATGAACAATTTTACAGGAGACCAAAAAAACCGTACAGTACAGTGTTATAATAATAATAATTTTTGGTCTCCTGTAAAATTGTTCATTATGGACATAGCAGATTTACACTCTTAGCCGACGATATGAAGGAGTATATTATTGAAATTTGGAAAAAAAAACGAAGGGTTTACATTTTTTTTCAATAGATTTGTTGATAATGTGTTTGTTCACCGTGATTATCTATACACTCCCCAATACGTCTCAGCATTGATGCAATAAGATGATCTATTCCTTCTTGAGGGATACTAGCCCAAGCTACCTGTACTTCAGAACCGCCAAAGTCCGTGGGGGCTGAAGTAAATTTCCAAGCCTTCTATCCATGATGTCCCAAACATGCTCTATGGGCGAAAGATCGGGTGATCTGGACGGTCATGGCAAAATATTCACATGGATCGCTTCGAAAAAGTTTAAACTAACTCTGGCAACATGAGGTCGGGCATTAGCTTGCTGAAATATTGAATTCTCGAGCCCGTTAAGGTAAGGGAGAACATAATGCTCCACTATTTCTTGACATTAACGCAGCGGTGCCATGCTACCTAGAATAAAGGTGACTACGCTCAACAGCAAACTGAGATTCACGTCTTTCTCCCCGAGGTCGTCTAACCCTTCTTCGGCCATCATGTGCACTCAAGGAGAATCGAGATTTATAAGAAAAGACTACTTGTCACCTGATGCCATTCCACATTCCAATGTTGACGTTCTCTGCACCACTGTAATCTTGCCGGCAATGCTCAACCGTCAGAGGTAACACAAGATAGGGTCGATAATGCTGCAGTCCAAAGGACCTTATCCGGCGGTAAACCGTTCGAACAGTTACAGAATGGCCTTGCTCTCCTAACCCCTCAGCAGCTCAAGATAGAGTTGTCGCAAATCGGTTTCTAATGGCCATAAGTCTTAGACGTCGATCTTTAACTTCATTTGTGCCCTTCCAAGTCCGGTGACTACTCTTCTTTGATTTTGGACATTATCAAACCATGCTTGACGACAACTCACAACAGTAGTTGGATTTCTGTTCGTATGGTTAGCGATTTCTCGAAATGACAACCCTGCCTCCTGTAGACCAATAAGTCGACCTCTTTCAAATTCACTTAGCTGGCGATAAATTCCGCGTACACGTTCTCTAGGCATTTCAACAACAACTGAACATCGTCTTTGGATCTCCTCGAACAACAGGTTTGTTGTAAAATTTGAAAAACTTGTAAGAAACGACTTCAATATTTAAGTAACAAAAATTGTTTACATGAAAAAACCTTCACATTTTTTTCTTCAAATTCAATGATTTACTCCTTGCTATACTATTTATGTTTTTCCAAAAAAAAAAATTAAAATGTGAACAGCTCCTTCTGGGTGTTGCAGTTTCTTTGTCAGTTAGTATACCTAAAGCACCCTCGATTTTTTCCGGATTGTAGTAGAAAATGATGATTTATAGGGCGCAGCAGCAGATACTGACACGTTCTGCAGGATGCTGAAAGAGCTGGGCAATGATCGCAGCATTACAATATTTCATGCAGTTTCGCCTTGACAGGAGGTATTCCATTAAATGTTCACACTTCAAGGGAGTGATTGAAAATTGGATAGTCCATTCACATGCGAGGTTTATGTACCTACCACATATCTACGTTTTATGGCCGACATCAATCGTTCAATTGTGTCCTGTTTGAAACTTGACAGTACTCGTAATATTCTTTATATGTGGCGTCTTTAACGCATTATTTGCATTCCCGTGAGTTGAAGCCATTTTGCTGGACTGCGTGGAAATCACACAGTTTCTTCACGTGGAAAAAATTTCGCTCGTATAATTGCTATTCATGGGAAGGTGTTATTTAATCTGAATACCTATAACACGACACAAATTTTTCTTCGATAATTGAGTGTTTCTTCAATAAAAATGATATCACTCCATTAGATTTTTCACAACATCACATAATAGGATATTCTACTAAATTTTCAAACCTCCTCAAATTTTTAAATACATTTATTTCGATGACACTAAAGATCCTTCAATAAATCACGACTTATAACAGAAAAAAAAACAATCAACTTTCTTCGGACTCGAACTTGTGGCATTGAGATTACTAGCATGTCTCAAGACAAGACAAAAATATTCATTTGAAAAATTATGTATAAAAGGAGTGTAACTAGGAAAGGTTGCCTTTACAGTTAGTTTCCCACAGTTGCTACATGAATGCTCACATTTCTGTTACAGTTGAGAGTGGTTCGATTGATCCTCACAATAATTGTTGATTTTTACAAAGAGCTGTATTTATATGTTCTGCTGTGTTGTGATTGAGAGATTTATAGGAAAATAATGGAAGAAAACCTATTAATTATTTTTGGATTCTATACAGTCCAAAACGTAAACTGTGAAAATTACAGGAGGGGGGTTAAATTTCTTCTTCCTGAATGACCCTGAAGGTTTACGAGTATCATTGAAAATAATAAAGCAATAGCGTTTCTAATCCTAAATTCCAGGCGGATTCTTCGTTTCAAATTAAAATATATTGAAAAAATCGCGAAATCCATCACTTGAAATAAAATGGAGGACTCTAAACCTCAGAGTAATAGACATAGATAGAGAGAACATAATGTCATCTTCAGTAAGCAATTTTTGTCCCCAACATGAACTATCAAATTTGGCATGAAGCGCGGAAATGAAAACATATCAGTGATACGATATTTCCCTCAATTCGCGAGTTTCTCCACAAAGAACACACTTCTTATGTCCTATAGTGAATCAACGTTTCATATTGATTTGAAATATATTGGAATAAATACCTAAATATATCAGAAATTCAGAAAACAAACTTCAACCGCGCCTAACGACGTGAAACAACCGATGACACTAGGAGAGCAAAAGTTGCCAAACCTTGGATTTCAGCAGGTAGATACAGAAAATAATATAAATATTCTGCTCATTATAAATTCGACAATTAGGAAAACTATCGGATTCCAAATATTCATATTTGCATATTTAATCGGGAATCACTCAAATAAATATAATTCATTCAATATAATATACATTCATAATGATATAATAACATTGTGGATTTGAAAATATATCACAATCCGAAAACGTTATCTAACCATGTTGGAGACATGTAAAAATTGCATATACTCCCTCTATCCATGCTCTTTGTTCTAAACTAATTGAATGACAGAAGACTCCACAAGTGTCAAAAACCGTTTTGTTAACTTAAACTCGAGAAATATCCCACAAGAAAGCTTTTGAAACAATCAATTTCCGGTACTTTTCTGACATAATCGTAACAAAATTTTGTAATGAATTTCGCCATTAAAAATCAATTTGAGTAGCTTCACATAAATACATAATATGAATTGTATTCGATCGATTTGAACCTTTCTGCTCATGATGAAGATAAATCCACCAATCGGCAATTCCAATGACCTATTAATCGAGGTTTTCTCATATCAATCATTCGCATGTGCATATTGATTCCTGATTGTTTTGCTGTACCTGAAATATCCATTTGTCGACGTTGGCTGCAACATTGCGTATTTCACGAAATCATTAGCTCTGAAGGCATAAGGTTTCAACAGAACAGCGATTGTCCTAATTTGCACATCGAGCAATCAGGTCATTGTGTGCTTTATAGATTGGGAGAATTCTCTAGCACATATTTTTGATATCAAAACGAAAAGCGATACATGGATTTCCAAAAGACAAAGCACAAAATTACATATATCTACGGATTCATTATGCATTTTTCATTCTGCGATTTCTTTCCTATTGATAAATAAATCTTTTATCTAAGTGAAGCAATTCAACTTCAACAGAATTCTTCAGTAAAAATAAGTAAATTGATGTAAATATAAACTAGAAGACGTTCTAGTGGCAGATCTTAAAGGTTTTCAAATTAGAGGTTTCATTTTGAATAACTCTCTATCTGGGTACTTGCCACTTTTGAAAACGTCATCTTTTAACATTGGACAAGTAATAACAAAGTCATTACTAAAAATGGAAAGAAAGAAGCTTCAACAGCGCAATAAAATTGTTAAAATTTACTGCAAAAATCGTAAAAATTTTGCAGTCACAGTTCGCAAAACTAGGCACTTTTGGGTTGTCATGAAGCACCTTCTTGTCCGTGAAACTGGTGGTAAAATTTGAGCTGTTGGGACAAGTTAGGGATGGAAAGAACAAAAACCGTTTGCGTCTCTCAAAAACAAGCGAGATTATTGCTTCTATAGTTCTTAGTGGGATCTTGGGAATTAGGCATTCGACAAACGACATTACTCCGTATATTGCATAAAGACTGAGGTCAGGACAAGACGGCACTACGTGCCCCACAAGCAACGAAACAATCGCTATTATCTGATCGTCTTATTTCTCGAAGAGGTGATTACAATTGGTTACCGAGATCTTGTGATTTAACACCTTTAGACTTTTTCCTTAGGGGTATTTCCACATGGCTAGAAGGTACTGAGAGAGGGTAAATATTGGAGCTGGAAGATCCACAGAGCCGATACTAGAACTGCCAGATCAAAGTCACGGAAACCTGGATTAATACCTTCCTTCAATATAATGGAAGTGAGAAGGAAAGGGAATGGAGTACTTGTAATGTCTTCAACAAAAGTCTAATCGTTGATCCTTCAGAGAAAGTTCTAGGTTCCAATCTTTCTAGGAAAATTTGGTGTATTTTAAATCGAATTAAGACTGGTCATGGTCGTTGCAATAGTATACTCTTCAAGTGGCATTCTATTGAAAGCCCACTATGTGAGTGTAGTTAGTGTAGAAGAAACCATTGACCACTTGGTGAATACTTGTTCAAGCTATTCATTCATTTCAGATTCGTTTTTAGAATGGATCGCTAAATTCGAAGCAATATTATGGACACTAACATTTATTACTCCTGTCTGGTTCTTTTCTTTTTTGTTTTCAGATTTAATTATAAAGTCGTCAACCGTTGGCGAAAAGAAAGGATGGAAAAGATTTTGTATGGATGAAGAGGAAGCCCCTAAATACAACTAAGTCAACTAATTCTGTAAACGAATACACAAACCAGTCACTGCACCTATACGGAGAGACAGAGTTTTTGCTGAGGTTTTTATCTGTGCTCTTGTACGTTGAAATAATGATGCCCAATTTACTAACATCTACACATGCTATGTTGTTTGAAGTTGATACTTTTTTGTATTGGTCTCAAAAGAATATATATAATGAAACTGATAGATCCACAGAATAAGGGTCAGTTTTCTTTACATTTTTCTTGGATTTATTGCCAATTATGTACATATTTTCAGACAACTTCAAGACATAAATAACCCGGTCCAAATTCAATAAACCGCAAGATGTTATGCTATGATGAATTTGATAGACACTCGGAAGATACGGGGCGACGCTCTGTTGAAATTACTGTTTAATGGGAAATTTTGTTCGAGAGGAAGGAAAATGGAGAATTCCATCACCGGAATCGACATGCCGTAAATAAATTTGTATTATATTTTTCCTTGTCGGTGGCGGAGAGCATCGACAGGTTCATCAAGTGAGGAGCTCTCAACTGGGTTGATGAGCACACTTGGGAGCACTCCTCTCTTTGGGATGGCGTGAAATATAGACACTTGAAAGACAACCCTACCCCCTCGGGTAATTATGAGGCACCTAGTATAATTTGGTTGGAGTGAAATGATCAAAACCAAAACGGGTAATAACCTAAACATTCAGTACGGATGTTAGGATTCCGATAAGTCGAAAGATCCGATCGAAATTACACTTCCGATTCCGATTTCGGTTCTGACACTTTTCAACCGGAGGTTGAGAATGTTAAGATTCTGAATAACATAGGCGTACAACTTTGCTTCCACCGTTTTTTTTCCGAAATTCGAGGGGTTATTGTAAGAAACTGGTTATACATTTATGATTTAAAATATTGTCCATCGCTGGTTTTCTCCCATCTTTCGGGCCGCGTACGAATCTCGCGTTGATGACTGGTCATTTTTTGAAGCGATCCTCGAATCGATCCAATTTTTTACTTCTTTATAAGATAAGAAGTGCTGGTCAGCCAGGCCGTGTCCCATTGATCGAGACAAGTGATAGTCCGAGGGAGCAACGTCTGGAGAATACGGTAGGTGGGGTAGGACTTCCCATTTCAACGTTTCCAAGTATGTATTTACCACTTTCGCAACATGAGGTCGAGCTTTGTCATGCTGTAAAATCACTTTATCATGTCTCTCGTTGTATTGCGTCCGTTTGTCTTTCAATGCTCGGCTCAAACGCATTAATTGCGTTCGATAACGATCGCCTGTGATTGTTGGTTTTAACAACTCATAATACACTAAGCCGAACTGGACCCTGAGCATGACCTTTAAACCGAGCTTCTGTGCTTGAGATTATCGTAATGAACCCATTTTTCGTTAATATGTAATACGTCATATTGAAGAGGAAATAGCAATTTGTAAAAGTCAATCGAATTTTTCAATTATGTTCGTAATAAAATCATTGTAGGGTTTTTTCAATAAGAAATTCATATATTAAAAATATGAGTATATTTTAGAGAAATCAATGGATGTTTATTTCATTGTAAAAAGAAAGATATGCCATAAACGTAGTACCATATCTTCTTCATGAAATTTTCCATGATCAATTCGCACATTTGCAACTGTGTGTCAATTTCATTTTTACGGTCTTGAATCAATCTTTGGAGCTTTGGCATAGACCTTATTTTTCACGTGATCCCAAAGAAAAAAATCTGCGGGTGTTGAATCACGAGATCTCGATGGCCTATTGTGATAGAAATAACACGATCATGAAACTTTTCTTACACAATTGCAATTGTATCGTTGCTTGTGTGATACGTAGCTCTGTCTGGATGAAAGTAAACGTGATCACATCAATATTTTCCAATTGCGTTTATGAAAATTCATTAATCACAGTATGGAAGCACTAACCTGGAATTTCGTCAACACTAAAGGCTATAGCAGCAATATTCTCAGTCATTCTTGAGCGTCACACACCGTTTCGACTCTTCACATCACTAACTTGTCCCAACAGGTTGATGTAATCATTAAAAAAGTTTGTCAATTTCAAATAATCCACATCAACAATGACTTTATAATTTTTCATCTATTTTCCCAACTTTTGGAATGAAGTATATGTATTATTATTTTTAATGTTATTTTTTATTTCATATTGTACTTCTTTGAAAATATTTTTTAGGTTAGGTACACAAGTTTCAAATCGATAGAACTCTCAACTGATGCTTTTCGAACCATTTTTATTTATTTTTTTAATTCAAATTCGTGAAAAGAAGCTTCAAATGAAAATCCAGATAATTCAAATAGGAATTCAATAAACCAAGAATTATTACCTAGATTTGTTGCGATTATCCGATTTTAAAAAGGTTTTGGCAAATTCTAAACGAAACTTATTCTGTCATTCAAGTCACGAAGTTCAAAGCGGTCGAATGCATTTCGCAAGTTGATCACGAAAATCGTTCAGATTCGGTAAATAAAGATAAATATCTATTCGATAGAGTACACGAAAAAATTGTAGGCTTGACGCCTAAAAAAACTGTTCCACCGTATACTCGTGACAGTTTTAATCCGTCAAACGATCACATTTTTTTAAACCGTTACTTTCTTTCACTTATGCAATACTTCTTTGAGCGTATTTAGAGGAAATAATGGGTTCAAACGCATTATTTGGCTAATAAGAGTAATAAGGAGTTTCGTAAATACCAAGTAATATTCATCTGAAAATAATATACGCTACAAGAAACAACATAATTTCAATGCAGCGTGTTCAGGTCTAAATAATTATTTTTCCCATTATGTGTTCCGAATTTTACATTTCAAAAAAAAATTACCAGATTTTCCTATTTTATAAATATGAATACAGCACAAAAAGGACTCCTCACAAAAACAATGCAGTCGACAATTTCTGTAAATATGCATTTTCATGGTAAACGCTCGGTCAGGTTAATTTTTGTTTTGTGTTGTTATTTTGGCAATACCTACCGCGTTAGCTCATTTTAACACTATCCTCAGGCGAAACTCTGCTAGAGGAATAGAGAATGTCTCAAACCTCAGAGTAATAAACATAGATAGAGGGAGCATATGTCATTTTCAGTAAGCAAATTTTTTCCCAAACATGAACCATCCAATTTGACATGAAGCGCGCGGAAATGAAAACATATCAGTGATACGATATTTCACTCAATTCGCGAGTTTCTTCACAAAGAACGCACTTCTTATGTCCCATAGTAAATCAAGGTTTCATATTGATTCCAAATTAAGTGAAATAAATACCTAAAGAAATCAGAAATTCAGAAAACATACTTCAAGCGCGCCAAACGACGTGAAACAATCGATGACACTATAGAAGAGCAAAAGTTGCCAAACCTTGGATTTCAGAAGGTAGATACAGAAAATAATAAATATTCTGCCTATATTATAAATTCGACAATTAGGAAAATATCGGATTCCAAATATTTAAATTTGTATATTCAATTGAGAATCACTCGAATAAATATATTTCATTCAATATAATATACATTCATAATGATATAGTAAAATTGTGGATCTGAAAATATATCACAATCCGACAACGTAATTTAACCATGTTGGGGACATGCGTATACTTCGTCCGAGACTTCCTCTATCTATGTTTATTACTCTATGTCTCAAAGACAACATTGTTGATATATGCCTTTAACCAAATTTAGGGTTCTCAAATCAAGAGACTTGCTTTAAATAAGAATTTAGTGGCAAAATTTGTCTTTTGAGGAAAACTCATTGTTTTCCAATTAGAGGTTTCATTTTGTTCGAAAAAAAAGGGGATATTTTGAAAGAATCAATAGATGTTTATCTGAAGCTATGCCATTAATGATGAAAAACGTTTTCTGACAAATGGCCATAAGAATATCATTAATCATAGCTCGGTAGCGCAATACATTCACCGTTACTGTTGCATTAGCTAAATTTTCCAAAAAAGAAAGGTCCATCCCACCACCTCTCCAAAAACCGCACCAAATAATGACACGTTGAGGATGAATAGGCTTTTCAACAAACATGCTTAGATTTTCCGAGCGCCAAATGATACAATTCTACGTATTAACATAGCCTCCGAAATGAAAATGAGCCTCATCACCTGAGATATTTTTCGATGAAAATACGGGTCATTTCAGGGACTCAATCAGCGAAGATACGACTTGCCTATCACTTCTAATGAGTAGTTCACAACGGAATGAATATTGCAACACACTCGAAATGATGTGTTACTGGATCCCTATTGCCATTTAAGATCTTTCAGGGGATTTTACCTTACTTGGAATTATCGTACTGGTAAACTCCCAAACTCGCAATCAAAATATATCAAAATAAAATTCCACTTTTTTTGTTTTCCAAAAAAACTCCTACTTTGGAATATTCAATGTGAGCCACTCTGTATACTTTCATCCTAGTATATACCTGCAATATTTGCTATTTAATCAGTTTCGTAAACACGGAACATTATCCATCTGACTAAGTTGGCATCAAGAATCTACATCATTCCAATGTAACGATAATTTTCAGTGCAGACTTCGTGTTAACATACCCTGGTGATCCTGTATCCACCTACGCCTATTCCAAACATCAGAAATGTACACACATACCAGATAGGGCTGTTCCTTTCACCGCCATCAAAGTTCTGCTCGAAACTTCTAATATTCGCGAAACACTACAGAGACGATTCGATCCCAAACTATGTATGTAGAAGTAGTTATCTCCTAAAGCAGAAGCTGAACTTAGGAATAGGATCTTTGTTTGCCCTCGCTGGGAGCTGTGAAACTGATTTCAACTTGATATTTCTCCCAAACTATCCTTTGAAATTGTTGGGAAAACATTTTGGACAGTTCCTAGAAGTTTTCGTGTTTTATGGAATGAAATTCGAAGATCGAATAAAACTTTGCGTCATTTCGGAATTCATAACTTTTCGAAAGATTGTAATATCTGATGATGACTTTATATTTTAAGTTGGCTTCAATTCAAGAGGATTGAATTAATGTATTCATAAGATAAGATCAGGGAAGATGACTTTTTCCTTACAAAATACTTCTATGCAAACATTTTGATTGAAATTTTGAGGCGAGGAATATTCAGTGCAAGTATTGAATGATATTTCCAAAAATTTTGGAACCAACAATTTCGTATTCTTATTGGAATATGAACCCATTCTGCAACTTGTTTTAGAATATACTATTTTAGTTTGCAAAAACAATCTAGCGTATGAAATGATAATTGTGTTGTTTCAGGAGTATAGTAGGATTATTTGGCCCAAATGTCTATAATAGTTCAATTAGTTCTATATGAGTCACGTGGATGTTATATTTCCTGGATGTTTTAATGTCTGGTTATGAACTTTTTGTACAAAAAAATCAGACACAGAAGTTATGTCTGCAAGAATTCTTGAGAACTTCTGATTTTATAGATATACTGTTCTCTATATACCTCCAGAAACAGATGTACTTTTTCAACCACAATAATGTTCAGCGTAGTATATTGGCTTCAGCTTCTGGCAGATATTGACCTGTAGGCATATTCTTCAAGATCCCACAAATCCAGATATTTCGCAATTATACATGAGATTTTGCCAAAATCTATTTTCTGCAGCTGGTTCTATAGTGCAACAGTTTTGTTTATAGGTCAGAAAAAGCCTTTTTTTCTGGACAATCCTAAAGGCCTGAAGACACTTATCTTCTAACAGGTTTGAACTAAATTATATCTAAATATTGGCATAGAGGTTAGGGGCGACCTGAGACACGATAACCCTGAAAACTGCACCACTGAGAAATTATAAGAGCTCGGCAAAAACATGAAAATGTTGGAAATCATCTGGGAACAATAGCCTCCAAAATTAAAACCTTATTCTCCCAACTCGTTCAGAATTAATAAAATAAATGAAAAAAAATAAAAGTTCAACAGCCTATATCTCCGAAGGGAATATGACCCGGCCTTTTGCATCATCCTGTATGATGGCATTTATCGAAAGGAAAAAAACCCGAAGTTTCTAAACACGCATTCATTATCATTATATGCTTTCTCGTTTTTTTTTTTGAAGAGAATTGTTCTAAAAGGGTGATAAATGATACACATAATTCCATATTTTCATGGCACGTCAAAGACAAGGCAGTTCTACATGCGGAATTTGTGAAAATATATTATACATGAATATAAAATTGAAACAGATCCTGAAAACTCATGAGTTCACGTGAGTGTGCTTTCATTTTTCATCCAACTTTTTGGTTCTACACATTGGACAACGCATAAAGAGATAAACATAGATAGAGGGAGTATACCCAATTTTTACAAGTCCCCAACATGGTTAGATTACATTGTCGGATTGTGATTTATTTTCAAATCCACAATTTAACTATATCAAATTGAATGCATATTATATTCAATGAGATATATTTATTTGAGTGATTCCCGATTAAATATGCATATTTGAATATTTGGAATCCGATATTGTTCCTAATTGTCGAATAGAATAGAATAGAATAGAATATCGTATCACTGATATAATAATAAGAATAATAATAACGTTTATTCACTTCTAAAGACAAAAAAAAATATATTTTTGTACCATCATAGATTGAATTGTTTTCATTTCCGATGTCAAATTTGATAGTTCATGTTGGGGACAAAATTTGCTAAGTGAAATGGCATATTCTTCCTCTATCTCTATGCTTATTATGCTGAGGGACAACATAAACAGCTGGAAATTTCAATTGAAAAATGACTCTTTCATGGAAAATAATAAATTAATCGAAAGAATTATCCAAATCAAAATCTATCCAGAAAGTTTTGAATCTTGGGAATAATCCTTTTCCTTCTACGATACCATCGAATGAATCAACCTTTACATGCTCATTCCAGAAGCACTCTACCATCCATTTCGACCTTTAATTCGGCTAGTAGTTCTACAAGAAAAAAATTGTTTACAGTTGGATTACCGAATGACATGTTGAAGAATTCTTGTGCAAATGAATCACTTCTGAATAGCGATGTGTTATGAGGTAATCGTATGTATGTACCGTGATATGGAAATGAGCCGAAAGTAGGATTCCAGCTTGTGGAAGGTTATCCAATTGGTTCACTCAGGTATTTCGAGCATGTACGTGAGAACTGGAGAATATACAAGAATAAATCAATGTGAAATTCGAGCTTCTGTAATTATTGTTAGAACATTATCATGGTAACATTTATTGGAAGTCGTTATATCATATAATTGGATGAAATGATTGAATCTTCCGACTACCGGAAGTTTCAACAAAAATTCTGCGAATTATACACAAATAACCTCTCAAGAATAGTTATGCGGTCTTCATGGGATTCGGTATGAAGGTTTTCGATATTAAAAAAAGAAAAGAAATAAGATACTTGACTAAACGTTTCACAATTTTCAATAGAAATATATGAAATCTTGTGAAAAGATTTTATATAGGTATTTTTATTGATAATTTCGACTTTTCATTCCTAAAATAATCCGAGGAATCTGAAAAATTTGCAAAATCACATTTTGAAATTATTCATATGAATATCACATAAAAAATTCATGATATACTTCCTGAAGATTTTCTCCGAACCTATCAATCAGAAATGCACATTCTCTTATCTTTTAAAATCTGTTTCCTGATTCAAAAATGAAAATTTTCAATTATATAGAATTCTGAATATTTAATTAATCGCATGTTCTTGCCCTCAATGACACCTTTTGTTGTCTATATTTTTCAGATGCTTCCTGTGAAAACTTTATATTGAATTTTCAGATCCAACAACTCAAACTATGAGAATTTCTGTGGGGGCTTAAAAGCTTTTAACAACTGAAAGTTATCGCCGAATGAAGTGAAGTGGAGGAATCTAGGAATTTAAAACTATTTGAAAATATGCCACGAGAGGGGTTAAAGATGGCATAAAAAGTTTTCAGAGAGCGCTTCAATTTAACAGAGAGCGTTGGCCATATAACCGTTTAAACGAGTTTTGGAATAGAGAAACGCTGCAAATTCCACATAAGGGTTTGTTATTTTCACCGCATTCATTATCGTTTTTTCTATCACATGAATATTTATCTTCATTAAATTGCCCTCGTTGCATATGCAACGTGTAAAAACTGTATAGGTGAATTTTTTGTCAATTTATTTTATCGATGAACTTCAACCACTCAAATTTTCATTGGAATCTAAAGCATATATTCTGAAATATTGAAATCGTTGGTTTAATGTACTCTTTATTAGAGTTAACTTGTGTGTTTTAATGACATAATTGATTAAATGTTAGGTTAGGTTAGGTATTGCTATCGCTAAGCAAATGCTTTGCCAGTCGATCTCAATCGCTTTGACTTCGTTAGAAATTCTCAACATTCTCAACCTCCGGTTGAAAAATGTCAGAACCGAAATTGGAATCGGAAGTGTTATTTCGATCGGAAGTTTCGAGTTATTAATTTTCTATTTTAATATGAAGAAACCTGCGGCTGAGGATCATCGAATGCTCTCAAATACCTATGGTGAGGCCGCTATTCGTGAAAGAACGTGGCTAGGTGTAGTGTATTATGAGTTGGCAATACCGACCAAAACAATCACAGGCGATCGTAATCGAACGCAATTAATACGTCTGAGCCGAGCATTGAAAGACAAACGGCCGCAATACAACGAGAGACATGCTAAAGTGATTTTACAGCATGATAATGCTCGACCCCATGTTGCGAAAGTGATCAAGAAATACTTGGAAACGTTGAAATGGGAAGTTCTATCCCACCCGCCGTATTTTCTAGTCGTTGTTCCCTAGGACTATCACTTGTTTCGGTCAATAGCACACGGCCTGGCTGGCCACCACTTCCGGTCTTATGAAGAAGTAAAAAATTCAATCGATTCGTGGATAACTTCAAAAGATGACCAGTTTTTCAACGCGGGATTCGTACGCTGCCCGAAGGATGGGAGAAAGTAGTGGCCAGCGATGGACTATACTTTGAATCACTCATGTGTGACCAGTTTTTTACAATAAAACCTCGAATTTCGAAAAAAACAACGGCGGGAGCAAAGTTGTACGCCTATGTAATTCAGAATCTTAACATTTTCAACCTCCGGTTGAAAAGTGTCAGAACCGAAATTGGAATCGGAGGTGTAATTTCGATCGGATATTTCGACTTATCCGAATCGAAGCTCCGTAATATCCGTACTGAAAATCAAAATGTTGAGACCAGCGATGGACAATACTTCGAATCATAAATGTATAACCAGTTTCTTACAATAACGCCTCGAATTTCGGAAAAAAACGGTGGAAGCAAAGTTGTACGCCTATGTAATTCAGAATCTTAACATTCTCAACCTACGGTTGAAAAGTGCCAGAACCGAAATTTGAATCGGAAGTGTAGTTTCGATCGGAAGTTTCGAGTTATCGGAATCGAAGCTCCGTAATATCCGTACTAAAAATCAAAAAGTAGAGACCAGCGATGGACAATACTTTGAATCATAAATGTATAATCAGATTTTCACAATAAAGCCTTGAATTTCGGTAAAAAACGGCGTAAACAAAGTTGTACGCCTATGTAATTCAGAATCTTAACATTCTCAACCTCCGGTTGAGAACAACCTCCGGTTGAGAAGTGTCAACACCGAAATCGGAAGTGTAATCTCGATCGGAAATTTCGACTTATCGTAATCGGAATCGAAGCCCCCTAACATCCCTACTCAAAATCAATCGTTTCGCATTTTCGGAAAGTATTTCGATTCTAAACTGCGCAAACACCATCTCTAACCGACATTCCCCCCACCACCCCGCACTGGCATAAATCAGCCTTTCAGGGATCACCCGATAAATGCGTGCTTATTAGAGGCGAGTTCAAACTCGATGTGACCTGAAATTTCATGTAGCAGCTGATGAGGGAATTGAACAACGTCGCCAGCCCGGAAACCTCGATATTCCGCAGCGATTCGTTAGACAAGTCGGAAGACCGGAAGTTTGACGTGGCTTTAATCACCCCATTTCAAGCGAACCAGAATCCAATCGAATTCTAATCAATGGCAACGGAAGCTCCAAAACGGGCTTAACTAACGCGAAAAGGATGAAGAATGTTACTCTTTCTGCGGCTTGTTGCAAGTCCGCTGCGAAAATTGCAGGGGGTTTTCCACGTTCACGTCATAGCGAATTTCAGGACGTGTTGAGAAGAATCGTCTAAACTTTGCCGAATGTGGAAGTTTTTTTCGATTGGAGTTTCCTTTTTGAATAGGTCACTTTTTGACAGCGGTTATCAAGGGTGTTTTTTTTTTCGAGGTATATGACTTTAAGTTGGCATTACTGTTCAAGATGGCGACCGATTTAACAGCTGTCAAGTGATTTATTCTCAGTTTGGTTTTGGCAATTCATCATGAATAGACTCACGCCTGAACAACGCTTGCAAATAGTGCAATTTTATTTCGAAAATAATGGTTCTGTGCGGAATACGTATCGCGCACTACGTCCATTTTATTTTGTTTAGCGATGAAGCGCACTTCTGGTTGAATGGCTACGTCAACAAACAAAACTGCCGCATTTGGAGTGAAGCTAATCCTCAAGTGTATGTTGAAACTTCGTTACATCCAGAAAAACTGACTGTTTGGTGCGCTTTATGGGCTGATGGAATCATTGGTCCGTACTTCTTCAAAAACGATGATGGCCAGCACGTTACAGTCAATGGTGATCGGTATAGAGCCATGATTACTAACTTTTTCATTCCTGAATTGGAACCACAGCTTCTGGACATCTCCAGAAGCTGTGGTTCCAACAAGATGGCGCAACATGTCACATAGCTCGTGCCACAATCGATTTATTGAAAGACACGTTTGGTGACCGCCTAATTTCACGTTTTGAAACCTGTGAATTGGCCTCCAAGATCTTGTGATTTAACACCGCTAGACTACTTTCTGTGGGGTTGTGTAAAGTCATTGGTCTATGCGGATTAGCCACAAACCCTTGACTATTTGGAAGACAACATTCGCCGTGTTATTGCCGATATACGGCCACAAATGTTGGAAAAAGTCATCGAAAATTGAACGTCCAGATTGGACTACATCCGAGCCTGCCGTGGCGGTCATATGACAGAAATCATATTTAAAATGTAATGCCACAAGATTATCTTGCGGATAAATAAAATTCATGTCAATCAAATAATCCATCGTTGTTTTATTGCAATTTAAAGTTCTATAGCTCTTTAAAGGAACACCCTTTACAAGCGGCATGATAGTTGTGGTTTGAAGGTTTTATTGAAGGGAATGTTGAAAAACGCAGGGGAACAGAACAATCTTATGTTATGATTAAGAATCAAGGATGAAATATGAAAATATCAATTAACTATAACAGTTGCACCATGCTTTTTCACGAAGTGAGGTCCAATCACACCACCAGCTCAAAAACCATCCCAAAAAGAGAGACTTTTCAACAATCATTCATGATTTTACGAGACACAAATATGGCAATTCTGCTTATTAACGTAGCATTTGAGGGCAAATGAGTCTCATCACTGAAAAGGTCTGTAACATGCAATTGAATAATAATATGTTGTGAAAGGTTCGTCACAATGCATTACTTTTTTGGATATCTTTGTATAGGGTTTATACAAAAGCATCTCAGTCCATTCAAGAATCAGAGGAAATTTATGGCGTTATCGATAACATATATCCATAAATATGTGGAAATCCAATGAAAAACCAAATTAAAACAACAGGGTCCTACCAATATTTATTTTCTATTGAAAAAGCGAGTTTTCTCCATAAATCGAAATGGAACTTTTAATTGGAAAACTCTATACCTAGAACATATCAACAATATTCAATATCACACCATTTCAATGATTCGTTTCCGAAATACAGGGTTATTGATCTTTCAATTTCTACCTTGAACTACACTGAAAATCAGGTCAGACTAAGAAAAAAAAATCGTTGATTCTATCTTACCAAATTTCCATTCTAACTTGAGATGAAATCTTCATTATTCTAAATACCTCAAATAAAATTTCATAAAAATTATTTTTAATCAATGAATCCGAACAAACTCCAATGATACTCAGACAAAAATTTAAATAAAATTCAAGAATTTATACCATTCTGAAATTGAAATTCATCGATATTTTCTTCCGTATGTCCCAAAAAATAATTTTTTGACCATAATATATTTTCACACATTTTCTTGCACTAGAGCTCGAAAGAAAGAATTTGGCTAGGTACTCACACCAATTAACCCAGAACGTTAAACAGATAACACTTTCAGACGTTCCTCTCATCTTGAAGGATGGAAAACAACTGCTGTTGATGAGGATTACTTGGGGGACTCAGAATAAATGAAATTCTTTTATATAATTACAAGCTGCAACTTTTGCCGTTTACATCCTTCTGCAATCTACAAGGTTTACTCTGAACATTCAGTTAACATAGAATATTGTCGCATTTCATTAACGGAAAAAAGAATGCTACCAATTGTTTTTTAATTTTACTAATCATAATAATTACAAGATCTTTGTGAATTGAAATACTATTTATATGTTTTTCATGAGCTTCTTGAATTTGCATGGGTTCGAATAAAAATCTACTCAATTCATGAGAAGTAACTTTACCGCGTGCAGGAAAGTAACAGGCCAATTGAAAAATCCCCGGTCTACCATAGTAATACACATTTTTCTGGCAAAATTCGATTTTATTATTCAACATAGTTGCCTTCGAGTGCTATACAGCGATTATGGCTATCTTCAAACTTTTCGATACCATTTTTGTAGTATGATTTGTCTTTCGCTTCAAAATAGGTCTCAGTTTCGGCGATTACTTCTTCATTGGCGCTAAATTTCTTTCCAGCGAGCATTCTTTTGTGATCTGAGAATAGGAAAAAGTCGCTGAGGGCCAGATCTGGCGAATATGGTGGTTGCAGAAGCAATTCGAAGCC
Source organism: Harmonia axyridis (assembly GCF_914767665.1). NCBI lineage: Eukaryota > Metazoa > Arthropoda > Insecta > Coleoptera > Coccinellidae > Harmonia > Harmonia axyridis. The sequence goes on from NC_059503.1 coordinate 13,963,655, forward strand.
CAATTCATACAATTTTGACATTATTTTCATTGTTTTGTGACACGGCGCATAGTCTTGATGAAACTGCACCTTATTTTTTTCTTCAAATTAACGATTTCATCCTTTAAACGATTCAATGACGCTATTTAATAATAGCTGTTGATGGTCTGGCCCTTTTGGAGGTAATCAATGAATATTATACCTTGCGTATCCCAGAATACTGATGCCATAACCTTGCCAGCTGACTGTTATGTTTTTCCTCGCTTTGGATTCGGTTCATCGTGTGCAGTCCACTCAGCTGACTGTCGATTGGACTCCGGAGTGAAATGATGGTGCAATGTTTCATCCTTTGTCACATATCGACGCAAAAATTCAGGTTAATTGTACTTAAACAGCTTCAAACACTGCTCAGAGTCATTAACACGTTGTTGTTTTTGATCGATTGTGAGCTCGAGCGGTACCCATTTTGTACACAGCTTTCTCATGCACAAATATTCGTGAATTATATGAAGTACACGTTCAGATGATATCTTGTCAATGTCTGCTATCTCGATCAACTTCACTTTACGGTCATTCAAAATTATTTTGTGAACTTTTTTGATTTTTTCGTCGGTAACAGCTTCTTTCTATTCTATTCACTTCTTATTTTTCATTCAAAACAGGCTATTTAAAATTTTTGATGTTCACAGAGGAGTCCGATTCATAAAAACGAATGTTTAGGTATTTTAAAAACAACTTTTCGTTTTTTTAATTTTAATTACCTTTGAAGTAACGTTTCTTCATTACTATGCATATCTATTCTTCTAATTGAAATACTCGTTACGCCAAAGCCCATTAAGAAACGAAATCAAACTCGAAGACCATCGAATATCTAGGAAACAGTGCGAAGTATTAAAATGTTATTTATCTACTACTACATATTCATAATCTCTAACGATCTATTTTGACACCTCAATTGAATTGGATTTATGTAACGAAAGAATTTCTTCCTTTCGATTTGATTCGATTACGGTATGAAAAACGTTCTGCTTCGTTAGAAAAACCTGTTACGTATTTCGTCTTGAGTTTCCACAACTCCGCTTTCGGATTAAAAATTTTCATTCTTGTGTAAGTGGATGTGCGTACCTATTGCATTTATGGTATTCTTATCTCATGAGTAGGTACCGATATACTATGATTTATTCTTTCGCTCATGAATATGTAACCTATCACTTTCTTATTCGATACTTCGTCACTTTAAATTAGCAGTGAAAGGCTCGAAATTGCTTGACTACGACTAATCTGAAATAATATCATGTAATATTATAGTGGAGATTTTTGCACTTTAATGCATAATTATATTACCTTAGAGGTTAAAACTCTTTAATATCTTTTCTCAGACAATAACATAATTTCTTAGAAAAATAATATTCAATGCAAACAAAATGAAGCAACTCAAAAAAGTCTAAGGTCAAAGCATAGTAATGAAGTGCCTATTTTTATTGGTATGGAAGAAAATGATGACTATACCACTTGCAAACCGTCAAAAATTGTAACAATATGTAGTTGGAGTAACAATTACATTGACACCAAAAACTGAAATCCATTCATAATAAAGCCTACTCAACCTTTATCATCATATAATGGTATCATCGAAACAGTATAAACTCAATGTTCGTAAGTTTTCTTTTGGTCCAGTTGGTCAGCAATAATAAGAATTATTACCTCATAATGTTATTCCTCGCTATCATTATTGATTCGTGGTAAAATCTACTATCATTTATCTATTTCTTATCCCAAATAATAATGAAACAAAAAATACCACTGATACTGTATACGTGAATATTGAAATATCTCTATGGAAATTGTGTTGTAAAACATTAAAATTTCGTTATTATCTTGAGGTTTTTAAACCTAGGTTATGCTTTTTCCAATCTGATATATATTTTGAAAAGTTTCACAACGAAAATAAATTTCTCAAATTTCTTTCTAGATTATCAGTTTTTTTAATTCAATTTTCGATAAAGCAAAATTTGATCAAATAAATAAATGTGAGGAATGGTCTGGATAGTAAATGGATAGATTTTTAGTTGATTTCCGCATTTTATAATTTTCATAACCAAACATATCTTCGTGTGAAGGGCCAATAGTGAAACAAACGACCTGTTAATATAAAAAGCAGATTAACGTAGAGAAGGAAAGTTGAAAACCCACATTATATGTATATCTGAATATATAAGGTGTGTGAATAAGTCTTTCCCGTTTTTTGTAAGAGATGGCGCCACCAATAATGTGCGAGTATTTAATGGTTACATATGTCATAACCAAAGCTTATTCATCTGTCAACAATTTCACACTAACACATTAGTTGAAATTTTTTCGCATCATAAATTTTTGAAATCGTGAAAATGTCGAAATTTGAGCCGAGTCGACGTCATTTGCGGGAAGTTTCACTTTATTGGTTCAATTTGAAGAAATCTGCTGCCGAGGCGCATCGGTTGCTTCAGGAAGCTTATGGAGAAGGTTGTGTCGATGATTCAATGCATCATGCATCATCATCGACGGCCAAGCCAAATATTCATGGCGCCAAGCTCATGCTCTGTATATGGTGGGACCAGCTAGGTGTGGTTTACTATGAGCTTCTGAAACCGAATGAAAGGATCACAGGCGAGGTCTATCGACGACAATTGATGCGTTTGAGCCGCGCACTGCGAGAAAAACGGCCACAATACTCCGACAGGCACGACAAAGTTATTTTGCAACATGACAATGCTCGCCCACATGTTGCACAGCCGGTGAAAACATACTTAGAAACGCTCAAATGGAAAGTCCCACCCCACCCGCCGTATAGTCCAGACATTGCTCCGTCTGATTACCATCTCTTCAGATCGATGACGCATGGCCTGGCTGACCAGCACTTCCATTCCTACGAGGAAGCCAAAAAATGGGTGGATGACTGGATAGAGGCCAAACCGGTCGAATTTTTTCGCAACGGGATTCGTATGTTGCCAGAAAGATGGGGAAAAGTTGTAGCTAGCGATGGCCAATACTTTCAATAATTCATTTGTAACCATTTTTTCACAATAAAGGCTCAAAATTTGAAAAAAAACGGGAAAGACTTATTCACACACCTTATAATTATATTTGAAAAGCGAGGCATTTTATCACGAATAAGAAAGTGATTAAATTTTCAGGTTTATCTGTTGAATTTTTCAGTTAGCTGCAAGGTTATTAAGTGATAAAAGAGAATTTATTTGTCCAGTGTCTAGGTCAAGAATCTGTTCCAAACATTTTGAATCACATAATAGAGTAATTTTTGTTGTTTCATTTTGAATCACTTCATGGGAGAAAATTTTTTCTTTGGGAGAGAATTTTTTTTCGAAATCGGCAATAGATACGACAAAACTACCAAAAACGAAAAAGTTTACAAGCAAATCAAAGTTCATTTTTAAATTGTTTTAAAGTACCAGTAGTCCACACAAAAAAATTCAGTGGGAAAGAAGCGGGTGATGTTTCAGAAAAATATCACCCTTAAGATTTGTAATCGAAATTTTCATATCGTATATGATGTAAACCCCAGATTGAACTATTTGGCGAATTTCAGTTAAATATTTTGTGATGTGCAGATATTATGAGAAAAAATGTTAACATCCTGATTCTCGAAAACAAAGCATTTGCGAGAACATGTTTATAAGACTTATTTTTCTTGAAACTAACAGAGGAATCTTTCATATCTCTTTTTACCATCAATTTAGGAACACCCTGTATAAAAAACTAATCGATAATAATTAAATGTTTGAACTCAATTCAAAAAATGTATTCAAAGGTTACATATACCGACCTGATGTAGGTATTCTATTTTAGATGAATAAATATAAATCACGAAAGCGAACAATTGATCAAATTAACAAAAAGAGTCAATAGTGAATTAACAATATGATTTTCATTGTAGTAACTTCCATGCATATTCGAAATAATAGCAATATGCATTTCGAATAGAGCTGCTCCAATTGTGTCGCTATTATATTTCCTATATTGCAAAATTATTTGTATTTACAAAAACTCCATTCGAATTCACATTCATCTCATTAATATTCTGATTAAATATGATTCATAGAATCCAAATTAAAAGTTTATCGTTTCTATGGTTTGCCAATTCACCACTGGTCCTTCATGTACCTCACATTTTTATTTTTCGACAATTGGCAACGCGCATTATTGCATTGCATAACTTACCGAACAAAGAAGGCGAATATAAAATTGTACCTAAATTCAGTTCGGTAATGTATGAGACAGCTTTCATATTAAAACCAGCTGCGGGGAGTTGGTTTCATAAGCAGAAATTCACTGCTGGGAGACACTTCACAAATAGCACGGGCAATGACCAGCATATCAGGCAAACAGATCAAAACAGGTATTGCTAGGGTTGAAGTTCAGAAGTCGAAGAAGAAATTCGCGATGTTCGTATTTTATTTTCAGCCACTTTCTGAAAGGTGGCTGGAAAATGTGGATGTATAAATTGGCGGATAAGAGTTCGCAGTCATGTCAGAGAAAAATGACATTTGAGCGCTGAAGTTTATGTTTCGGAGTTCAGAACAAGCATAAATATCAAGGTTTATTGGCGTTTGGCTTACGAGATTCTATGTTGAAAGAAAATGAAGTCTGATCTGGGGGTACAACAGTACAAGGTTAAGAATCTGGATTGGCGAACGTTGAAACTAAGATGCATAGAAAACCTGGTGTGTCTACTTAAACCTGTAAAACTTTCAGACAAAACTGGAGATTTTTCAGATTTATACCTACTTGATTTTGAGGGATCACATCTGTTTCAGATGGCGCATACATCGATTATATTTGACATTTCTCTAGATTCTCGGCTCTCGTGACCCTTGAGTATAGAACAATAATATTTTATATTCTATGCTCGTAACAATCTCCTATACTCTGTCATTATATTCCATTCATTTCATTAAAAATTCGATAGGAACTGAATTGTAATTTATTGTGAAAGTTTGTAAAGTCTAAAATCAGTATTTCGTTTTTGAACGGCGCCAGGCAGATAGCGGGAATTCGAAAATTTCTGGAGAGTGCCACCTTACAGAACACCAAAGCAACAGACGGATATCTCGAAAAGTCTGAAACAGAATCGAATCGGTACACACACCAGGAATTCTATGCATCTTAGTTGAAACTAAATAGACAGATGCAATATTTTTGAGCGCTCGTTTTCTGAACCACATATCACAATGTAATTCAAGAGTTTTGAGACAGGAATGGACGCAAACGATGCACGATAACTTTCGAACAGAATTATCTAGAAACTTGAAATTTTCAGAGCAGAGAGGGGTTCCGTAAATATGAGAGTTCGAAATTGTGTGCCTGTTTATTTCGAAACTTTACGTTTGATCGAGATGAAATGTGCATTTAGTTGTAGATTGACTGTTTAAAGCCACGTTCGAAAGTTCAAGTTGATTGCCTATTCAAAACCATAGAAGATTCAAGATGAATATCTGAAAAATTCTTTTGGAGGTATTGACTGAGTTAATTCATGCGCCCTTGGAGGCCGCAGCAGTGTATATTGGTATAATGGCTCATGAACGACTATAGCGACCAAATGTTCCGGTCTTCACGTCAGTGATTTCCTTATTTCTTCTTATTCAATTGGAGGCATTCTGAGGCAAATTGAAAAAAAAATAAAATGTTATTGATCATGAATAGATATTCATTTGTTAATGATATCAAAAACCAGAGGAAAATTTTTGTTAGCACCTAAAAATCACAGTACTGCGTATTATCAAAAAAATCTGCAGTATATCGGTTGTAAAATTTTCAATAAGTAACCTGTAGAAGTACGAAATTCTCCAAATTTATTTATTTCCAAGAAGAGAGTTAACTCATTACTTTTAGATAAGAATTGCTATTATATTTCTGAGTTTTTTAAATGGATATGTTTATTTTGTTATGTGCTCTGTATATTCAACATAAGAAATAAAGATTATTATTTGATTTGTTTTGGATATTATTTTGTTCTTTGTTTTCAGTGTATAACTTTTAAGTTTCATTTCTTGTATATTTATTTTCCCATTCTGTTATTGGCCTAGGCTGTAGAATGGTGTAATTATAAAATTATTAAAATTATTATGATGCTCTCATGCCACAGTTTTCGAACTTCACTTTTCAGCAGTTGTGTTTGAAAAAAATCAATTCCGCAACATATTTCATAATAGATTTTTTACGGAAATGGATAATTTGATTGTTTTATTCTTTTATTTGTATTGCTCAACGTTATGAGAACTGGGTATAGAATCTGGCATTGTTTAAGTATTGTTCTATGTCAAAGTTCAGTCATTTTGATGCATCGAATGTAGCTGTATTTAGTTTTAGGTTGGCAACGTATCGCTAAAAATTAAATATAATGGTGAATCTTTGGACATTCCACATGATCGATATCCAAAAATTTCTAGAAAAAAAGGTGAAAACTCGGTAAAACTAAAATATGGTCTGTACCTTAAAACCGTCAACTTTGTGGTGTTATTATTTGATGTTCGGCTCTATGATTTACCTGAAAAAAAAAAGCAGAGATTAGCAATTTCACAAAACCTTATACAAGAAATTTAATAATAAAATAAATAAAACAACATAAAATTTCACACAATTATCATTGTTTGTATAATTGAAGGTACCTCCAACATTTCTAACAGATGAATAATTCAATTGTTTTCAATGTTAATTTATTCTGATAGAACCTACAGGTGACATTTTCAAGCACAAAAGAGTGTCCTTCAAAAATTCTTATGGATATCAGAGTTCGTCAATTCCGAAATAGTTTTACTGTTCAACAGCAAGGTTTGAGAACCACTTCTTTAAAAAACAGAATATGCGAAGAGGTTCTCAAACGGTTTTTCCATTCTTTTTCATTCAGAATTCAGATTTCCACGCGAGTTTTTTTTGGCCCTAAACCTGATAATTTGAGCCAGTCGAATTTTTCGCCTGTTATAAATTTTTTTGGGAAACAGAAACCTAACAATGTTAAGCCGTGTCGGCACTTGGATGGTGACTACTTTATTAAAAAACACAACTCAACCTCAAACCTTCTGAGTTAACGTAAGTGCTTTCCTTTTTTTTTTTCATCCTCAAACCTGTCTACCGAATGAGCCTAAGTGGCTTCACGCCTACAATTCTAATTGAAATGCATCTGTTGCAACGAATCTCCAATATTATTCAATCGTTAATACATTGCAATCAGCTGCGAGAGTGCAAATGCCCATTTCCATCATTTCATGTCTTCGTTTACGATAATAATCGTAAACAAATATCATTCTCTATGCTCTGATTTGAGATAGATGGCACGAATATAACTGTCGCAGTAATTGATGTTCATAGGCGTAAATTAGAATTTATTCCATCTTTACACGCCTAGTGAAAGTAACATAATTTCCCGATATCGAAATGCTGAATAGGCTTCTTTTTTCAAATTCCTACGTAAAAAGTCTGATCAAAAGAGACTCGAATTGAGGATCTTCAATCAAGAATCGGTTGAAAAAATGCGAAAGAGACATCGGAATATCGCTCGTTATCCACGAATTTTCAATACAGCATTCTTCTATGACATTCGTCTCATCAAAGAAAAGAGATTCTTCTTTGTTTGAAAGGTCTTGGACGCGGTGTCTTTCGCTTTTAGGCGTTTGAAAGAACCGAGGTGCAACCATTCAGGAATTTACGCGATGACTAACTCTCAAAGGATTGTGAATATTCAGAAATACCCAAGAGGATGGAACAAGTGTCCTGTGACATTCCATACTCGAGGTAATATTGAATGAAACACACGAGCGTAGATGTATTTCGAGAGGTCCTCTTCTATTACATCCTTGGATATCAAAGTTTTCTGCTCTCTATTTTTGTCATGACTCTGAAACACATTTTGCGAGTTGCAATATACGTTATGAGCTTTTGAGCATTCAGTCGGCTTGTTTATCTAGAATCTAGATGAAGGATTCTGATGATACGATCCTCCTGAAATAATAATTTTACATACATAAAATAAATTTCATACCTGTTCGATTTGTTGTTACGGAAATATTAAGTTTTTTCGATATTTGAATTTTCTACGGTTCTGAAGACGAAATTTACATAAAATTTTGCAAGAGGCTTGAAATACAGTGATGTGCTGATATTTTCGATTTTTTTTTTCGTATACTTAGTATAATTAGGCTCCATTAGATCTACATTCCCAAATTGTTTTTAAATACCTACACAGGTGGCAGAATGTACCAAAAAAGTGCAAATGACCAAACATATGTTTCTTCTTATGGAACAACTGTTTTTTATTGAATTTTTAGATTGAATAGAATAAAAGAAACCCAAGTTTGTTCGAAGTTTCATATACTCAAAACTCACCGTTTTGTGATATTTTGATTTTCCATGAATCGGAGTCTTTGGAAAAATCTAATAACTTAGAAATAAATTAATTTATTTTAATGAAATTTTGAAAGTAAATACTAGAACAACGGAGATAAGTACTGACTTTTTGATGATCATTGAGAACTCTACTGAATGATCCAAATGAGGCAATTCATTGATGACTCATTCAACCGTTGATATCGTGCTTATTTCAAATCGCATACCCTGAATTTTATTGTTCTATCAGGTAACAAATTTTATAATTTTCGAAAAATTCTCTAACGAGAAAATAATGGTTGTACCGTTTGGAATATGTCTAATATTAGCCTTTGAATATATAATGAATGAATATTGAAACATTTTTACACCCAGAAGTGTTCTAAATGTTTGAAATGTTCTAAAACTTACGTTTTCTAGTATTCAATTTCGAAATCTCATTCAAATAAATTAAGCAATTTCGAAGTTATTACTTTTTTCCAAATGTCCTTCAATTTATGAAAAATCTAAATAACCCAGAAACGGTAAATTTGAAGCATATGAAACTTGATTTCATTTATTCCATGCAATCTGAAAAATCAATAAAAAAACAGCATAAGAAAAAATAAATGTTTGATCATTTAGACATTTTTGGTACACCCAGTATATTTTCAAACAATTTGGGAATGTAGATCTAACGAAGCCCAATGATAATAATGTATAAAAACATATAACAATTTTAGCGCCAAACAGTCAATGATGGAACATCCTCTATTGTATAGGTACTTACAAAACATCTACTCGGTAGGAAATGTTCTCATTTCAACAACTTGAATTTGACCACAGATTCGTCATCAGTGAGTAGAACTTATCTCTTGAGAATAGTCCCTTCTCAAAATTATGCAAGCACAGTTCAAAAACGAAATAAATGAGAAAATTCAACAACGCTGCAAGCAGTGGCGTACCCAAGTGGGGGATAAGGGGGATATATCCCCCCCAGGAGGAATATCCATTATATGTAACAACATTATATATCACAATCTTATTATGAGTAAGCAAACTTCTTTGGAAAATTTTTTCAAAAGAAGGAAAATTTGATTTTTTTTTCTTTATCCCCCCCCAAGGCTTACGTCTGGGTTCGTCACTGGCTGCAAGAACTCTTTTTGGAGAATTACAAAACGTTACCTAGATTGCAATTAATTCAGTGAAAGGTTGAGAAATGACTGTAATAATGACTGCTAATTCAATTGTCGAGACAACTGATAAATTGTCGAATTAAAAAGACTATGATTTCTCTTACATGAAGAAACATTGACATGGAGAATCTCCAAATCATTACTCTGTCCTAGTCATCGTCTGATTTTCATACACATAGGAAATTATCAGGATAATGTCAGTTAGAAATATCATTGCAGATAATGTTTGTTTAGCAAGATCCAACGTCAACTTTCTACTGTAATCAATGGTATATTTCTTTGAGACGTTTCACCAATTACAACGGTAGATAAATAACTAAAAGAAATCATTTATATTTCTATTGGGCGACCAGTCAGATTCTAATATTGTCAGCTGCATTTCTATGTGAGAGGTAAGAAACAATATAGCGCATTTTATTATAATCCATATTAGTTCCGTTGTAGCCGACGATAATTCCTCATCTATGCCAAATCAGATTAGATATGTGAAAATTATTGAGCCATTAGAGAACAGATGGCATATTAGAAGGTTGCAATGTGGCAATGGGAATAAAAACTCATTGAAGGAAAGATTGATTCGCTTTGTTTCAAATTCAACAATCTTTCAACACAATATCATTCATATAAAAATTGCGTTTACTCCCTCTAAGTATGTTTATTACTCTATGATCAAATACATCGTATGTCTTTCGAATCCTATTAGAAGCGAAAAATGAATGAAAACAAGATACTCAGAAAAAAACAGATACATTTCGGGCAGAAAATGAAAGATTCCACAGAACAATTCTAACCGTTCCGTATCTAGCATAAGCAGTGAAAAAAACAGCTATCTACGATCTGTATCAGTCCGAAACAATCGTGACGACACAGAATAAAATTAAAACTGTCTCTCTGTCGATTCTTTTCACGAATTCCAGCGCATAACAGAATTCGGAACTGACCTCGTTACGCCACCCTAAAAGGAATCGGAAGGAAGTAATAAAAAGTTATAAAAGTTTCCACTGTTTTCCTCCACGGTTCTCATAACGCTTGACGAGAGGAACATGATAGAAAATGGATTAAATTGCATCCTGAAAGCTATTTCTGGACTTGGCCCGTTATTGATTCGAGATTTACGGACAGTTTTTCCAACGGGATATTTCTTCGAATCGAAAGATATAGTTTGAGAAATGGGGATATGAAGAGGGGAAGCACTTTCTGATGCAAATCCGAAAAGGCGAACGGAACTGGAAAATTCGTTATCCTAAGTAAGCACCAATTGGATTACATCATGGGCATTACTTCGGATGAGTATTCTTGCATTGAGAGGAAATTAAGTATGGGAGTGGATGTTTTCTTTTTTCGACCTTTTCCGACATTCGAATGTATTTTTTGGGTGAAGTTCGATGTGACTACCACCATGTACTTGAAATTTTTCCGAGACTCTGTATAATGCTCAATTTATTAACCACATATTGTAAATTAATGTAAATTTGAATCATTAGATTGAATTTAACACGTTCAACTTTGCTTCCGCCGTTTTTTCGAAATTCGAAGCTTTATTGTAAAAAACTGGTTATACATTTATGATTCAAAGTATTGTCCATCGCTGGCCACTACTTTCTCCCATCTTTCGGGCAGCGTACGTATCCCACGTTGAAATAACTGGTCATCTTCTGCTGTAAAATCACTTTATCATGTCACTCGTTGTATTGCGGCCGTTTGACTTTCAATGCTTGGCTCAAACGTATAAATTGCATTCGATAACGATCACCTGTGATTGTTTCAGTCGGTTTTAACAACTCATATTACACTACGCAGAGATGCGCCGAGCTACTCCGAGATAGAGAAATGGATTAAATTGCATACTGAAAGCTATTTCTGGACTTGGCCTGTTATTGATTCGAGATTTACGGACAGTTTTTCCAACGGGATATTTCTTCGAATCGAAAGATATAGTTTGAGAAATGGGGATATGAAGAGGGGAAGCACTTTCTGATGCAAATCCGAAAAGGCGAACGGAACTGGAAAATTCGTTATACTAAGTAAGCACCAATTGGATTACATCATGGGCATTACTTCGGATGAGTATTCTTGCATTGAGAGGAAATTAAGTATGGGAGTGGATGTTTTCTTTTTTCGGCCTTTTCCGGCATTTGAATGTGTTTTTTGGGAGAAGTTCGATGTGACTACCACCATGTACTTGAAATATTTCCGAGACTCTGTATAATGCTCAATCAATTAACCACATATTGTGAATTAATGTAAATTTGAATCGTTAGATTGAATTTAACACGTACAACTTTGCTTCCGCCGTTTTTTTCAAAATTCGAGGCTTATTGTGAAAATTTGGTTATACATTTATAATTCAAAGTATTGTCCATCGCTGGCCACTACTTTCTCCCATCTTTCGAGCAGCGTACGTATCCCGCGTTGAAAAAACTGATCATCTTTTGCTGTGAAATCAGTTCATCATGTCTCTCATTGTATTGCGGCCGTTTGTCTTTCAATGCTCGGCTCAAACGCATTGATTGCGTTCGATAACGATCGCCTGTGATTGTTTCAGTAGGTTTTAACAACTCATATTACACTACGCCGAGCTGGTCCCACCAAATACTGAGCATGACCTCGGAACCGTGAATATTCGGTTTGGCCGTCAACGTGGAAGCATGGCTGGGATATACCCATGATTTTCTGCGCTTGAGATTATCGTATCCGATTTTTCGTCTCCAGTCACACTGCGATGCAGAAATTTCTTCTGTTTTTGCCTTGCAAGCACAAGCAAACAAACGCTGTTCAACATCTCACGGCTTCAACTCGGGTGCCACCCAATTTCCTTGTTTCTGAATCATTCCCATGACTTTCAGGCGTTTTTTAAGGGCCAGTTGCGTCCCTCCCAATGATCCCGCCAATTTTTGTTGCGTTTGACACGAGTCTTGATCGAATAATGCCTCCAATTCTGTACCATCGAAAACCTTCTCTCTTCCACCGCCCTACTGGTCTTCGACGTAAAAATCACCGTTCTTGAAGCGTTGAAACCACTCCTGGCACGTTCTTTCACTAATAGCGGCCGCACCATAGTTATTTGAGATCATCTGGTAAGCCTCAGCCGTAGATTTCTTCATATTAAAACAGAAAATTAGAACATCCCGCAAATGACGAGAATTTGGCTCGTAAGCTGACGTGTTTAATCGAGAATAACTTTATGATGCAGACACAAATCGACCAATTTCTATGGCGTTATGTTTACAAACACCTAAGCTTATTGAATGACATCTACGATCTATTCATTTCGACTATCACAAAAAATGTCAAACGTACAAGGTGGTCCAGATTTTAGTGCAATAACTATGGAGTCGGATAGAACCACTCATTTGATGAAACAAGTTATACATACAAACTAACAAGTTTCGTTTTCGAGATACAGGGTGTTAAAGTTTGAAAAAATTATTTTTTCACTAATAACTTTAATATTATTAATAATAATAATAATGTTTATTTCCAAAGACAAAGGTACAATAAACCATGACCAACAGGTGCAATAATAACAAGTAGAATACTACAACAATATCACAAAAATAACAATATTAATAACAACGTAGATTCTGCATAAAGTAACATCTATATGTAAATATATATATACAATATAGCAATAACATTATTATGAATTCCACAAAAAAATCATTTTTGAAATAAACAAATGAACGACTAAGGCTAAAAAGCCAGCGCGTGGTTGTAAAGTGTTTTTTTACATAATAAAATTTAACAATTATTTCAATAATGTCCACTGCTTAAATGAGACAATAGGATGATAATGATATTAATACTCTGTGAACAACTTATTAAAATTTTGGGATAATGTCGTTAGTGTGCTGTTTTTTTGATTTTCAGTGATAAGCACTATATGGAATTTTATCGTGTCTATGAGATTATGTATTATTTCTCTATCTGTTTCATGAAGGTACTGTTTTGTATGTTTTCTGAATGATATTACTGATGTTGAGTCTTTGATTTTCCTAGGGATATTGTTAAATATTCGTGTGCTAAGATGAGTATATCCTCTCTGCCCAATAGTTTTGGATGAATATTCAGTGCGCACCATGTTTTTTTTTTTGCCCTGGTACTGTAGTTGTGGTCAATATTCTTTAGGCTACTTTTGTTTTTGTATTGATCTACCGCTACACGTAGGAAGTATGTAGATTTGTCTGAGGTCTATTATTACATTCATTGTTTTAATTTTCAGGTATTGAAGTCTAGATGGTGTAATGTTTCGAATAAGGTAAGTGTCTTCTGCCAAACTTCTCCAGTGGCGTAGATATAGGGGTGCGATGATCCTTTTATTAATGAAAATCTACACCACTGTCATTTTTTCAAAAAAAAATTTTTACTTCTGAAATCAACAGTGCTTCATTAAAAAAAAGTCCCCTGAATTTTTTTAATAGAATGATGGTACCATTTTCGAGATAATCGAGTACAAAGCAAATATTATCCACAAAAATCTACAAAAATTAATTTTTCAAATTTTCCCATTAGTGATAAATGGAAGTACAAAAATTTACGTAGTGCATTATATCGCTTTCAGATGGCATTTAATTGAACATTCCTTAAAAATCAATTACCACTATGTTCCAGTGTAGTAGGATATCTATTATTAAAACCACATACATAGTTTATATTTACTTCCCTTCCATTGCATAAAAGTAGATATTCGAAATTACTGAAATCTAATTCTAGCAAAAACTAATCTGGTTGATGCATGGATTGAAATATCCGAACGAAAATTCATATCACTCCTAAAGCAATTACAATTCTACCAACGGTCGAATTGAATTCGCATACTTTCGAAAAAAAAAATTGATTAGATGGGCAATGTTCGAAGCTGGAAGTTTATCGTTCATTTCCTCATTCATTACCTAGCTAATATTCGAAATTTCCAGATAACTTCAAAATCAATAGGCGTTGGACTCTTTGTGACTAGTTTCATAAAACTTTCATTGGGGTGATGGTCACGATAAAATCGAATTCGAATGTTCAATTACAGTTCGTTTTTGGGTGCTACTCTAGACTTCATTCCGCTTCCAGCGAGCTGTACATATCTACATACAAAATCTCAACACGATCGTTGTCACTGGAATATTGAATTTTGTTTTTCCGTTTTTTTGTTTTTGTTCTGGTGACGCGCCCTACATTCAGAATGAGGCTTGAAACTGTGATTTTAAATCGAAATAAAAATTTTTTGAACTACCATGCTTACGATAACCCCTAGTCTAGTCGAATTTCGATCATACATAAACGAATAAATAGTATTCGGTATCTGAAGCTACCATAAAAATTTCAAATTTGGGCGGACAAAATTGTTTTTGATAAAATAGTCATTAGTAAATAGAACCTTATCGTTCCGAACCAGAACAGACACAAAAGTAGAAAAATACAGACCGTGACACGAAATGATACAGCATTCTGTTCGGAGAACAGAAGCAGTAGAAATACCAAGTAACATATAGGTATGCAGGTAGCACATGACATAATGTGGAGAAGTCCAAGAAGACATTATAGAGTGCACTCAATAAAATAATAATTACACAGGCCATAAGAGTTTCATGTTACGTGCGCAGTCAACAGGTGGGGTGAACTGAAGATTGAAGAGTTAATAAAGAAACAGAGGAGGAAACAAAACGAAACCCATATGAGGGAATGCCGAGAGCGATCGTGAAAGAAAGTGGTAAAAATGAGATATAAGAAATTTCAGCCCTTTAAAAAAAATGCATATGGGATTTTGATTTGTTCAATTCGGTAGATATGAATTCCTTGATTGAATTTTAACCTCATAAAAGGCATGAAGACAAGAGCGTCCTCGGAGACCACATAAATTTATAGAGGGGTGATTAGAGACATGATGATTCACCGCAATAACCTTTTAAACATTTATGGAAAACTAATCATAATTTAGTGCTGAAAATTTGAATGCTGGAGTTTGAGATTATGATCTTTGTCCCTAAAATATTTCCAGACCTCTACAACTTTCGATTATACCGGAAACAGACTACTTCTTTCTCATTTGAAATTGCACACCCAGTATAGTATTGCATGATCAGAAAGCTTACTTGATGATAATTTCAGCAATATGCGATAACTTGGGTATAAACCCAACTATTCATGAGTTAATGAGATTCTTATGAAAAAAACTGGATTCGAAGTGGTCTCACAATTTGTTTAATATTTCCGCAGAAAAAGTTTTTTTCGAAAAAACCTTATTCAATTTCTATTCTGCCAATACGTAGTATTATAAAACTGTTTGCGGTTTGTACCGAAAATGTACAGGGTGTTTATGGAAAGATCATGAAATTGGACAATTCAAATTCATCAAAGATCAAGATTTTCAAATGGAAACCTATATTTTTTATTCTTCCAGTCAAATCTACGTGTAAAAAGAGGGGGATTACTCTAGTAAACCCTATACCTAAAATGAAAACTTTGAAAGTTATCTAGGAAAAACTTGAGCTAAAGGAAAGCCGCAATTTCAAGTGAGTGGAGTAGTATGTGACTCCCGGAAAATATAGAAAAAACCCAAAGTCAATAATAAGAAGAAATCAAAATCGCCGCAATCAACATCAGAATCTACCATGCCTACTTCAAATCCCTATTTTTTCATTCACGATAAATTTTGAGCACAGATACGTCATCAGTGAGTTGAACCCTCGATTGAACCTTATCGTTTGGATCATCACCGACTCAAAATTCGAAAATTACACACATTTAGACGAAATGCCACAGCGATATGTTTTCAAAAGATTCAAATCCGAAAATATTTTGGCATTCATTGGTCCTCACTAGTTTTTCTTCAGAAAAAAAAATCGATTTGTTTAATTATTACCGCCTAAGGTGAAACACAACTTTTATTCAAACCCTTATTTGATCCCGATGATTGTTCCTCCAAGATGGTTTATTGAATGCTACGCCACTGTCGAAACGTCGAAAACTATTTTCCACTCCACAAACTCCGTAATTCCTTTGATAAAGGTTCGGCTGAGAGCTCAAACGAGAGATAAACTCCCCCCCTTCATGTAGAATAGCACAATCTGTATTAAACGACGGTTCAGTTTGGCGAGATGAGCCTTCTGAATGAAAGGTCCAGCAACAGAGGCTGAGAGGGTCCCGGCTAAGTTTTGGAGGGAATTGTTTTAACAGTGATCAGATTTATTAGGAATTGAGTTCTACTTATCTGGGGCGCAGCATACTTTCATATAATTACAGTAAGATCTAGATTAACGTGGTTTATTGTATCTCTGGAGGCAAGGCAATAGAACCTTGGAGAGTGGATGTTGGTGGGAATGTACGTACCAACGGGGAGATTCTGGGGGATCAGCTTGAGAGGGTTTAGTTCAATCATTAAAATGATCTCTGATGAACTTTTAGTTAGGAATACTAGTGATGAAGTAATCGCATTCCTCTAAGCCAATTAAATTGAGGAGTATTATATTGTGATGAATTGATCTATTGGTGAGACCCATCGTTGTCCGTATCTTGAGACTAAATTACCGTCGAACCAACAGTTGAGATTGATGTGCTTGAAGGAGTCAATATGAGAAATAGCTACAAAACCAAATCACTGATTCTTCTATCTAGCACAAACTCTATGTTTATGAAGGATTCGATAGAGACTTATGAATATCAAGATGAAGGCATTAAAAAGCAATAAATATTCTACCTAAACGTCTCACAATGCCTTAGGCTTTCCTATGTTTTATATAGAACTGAAGTTCATTTCTTAAGCCTTTTATATAAAATTTTGTCTTATAGTTGCTTTCAAGGTAGGCTCAACTTTTCTGGTATTAATTCTATAATGGTCTCTGTAGTTATTTTATATTGCTTTAAGATTAAGATTTAATACAAGGGGGTTCCATTGTGCCCCCCATCAGAGCTATTCTCGCCTCTACGTATTCGCCTTCCAGTTCCAGAGTTCTATTGAAATCCAGTATCTGGGATGGCTTCAAGGAGGCTACTTCCTCACTTCCACAAGTTTCTTGTCCAAAGCATATTCTGCGTTGGCTAGTGATGGCGAGGCATTCCGTCACCAGGTGATCCGGAGTTTCTTCCTCCTTCCCACAGAATCTGCAGTTGTCGTTTTCTGCTAGACCCATTCTCATGAGGTGTTTCCTAAAGCTACAATACCCTGTAAGCAATCCAGTGAGGAGGTGTAATAAAGGGTGTTTTTTTCGAGGTGTATAACTTTAAGTTGGCATTACTGTTCAAGATGGCGACCGATTTAACAGTGTCAAGTGATTTATTCTCAGTTTGGTTTAGCAATTCATCATGAATAGACTCACGCCTGAACAACGCTTGCAAATAGTGCAATTCTATTTTGAAAATAATGTGCCGTTGTTCTCGATTTTCATAAGCGAATTTTGTTTAGCGATGAAGCGCACTTCTGGTTGAATGGCTACGTCAACAAACAAAACTGCCGTATTTGGAGTGAAGCTAATCCTCAAGTGTATGTCGAAACACCGTTACATCCAGAAAAACTGACTGTTTATGGGCTGGTGGAATCATTGGTCCGTACTTCTTCAAAAACGATGATGGCCAGAACGTTACAGTCAATGGTGATCGGTATAGAGCCATGATTACTCACTTTTTCATTCCTGAACAACCATGATTTCCAGGAGCTGTGGTTCCAACAAGACGGCGCAACATGTCACAAAGCTCGTGCCACAATCGATTTATTGAAAGACACGTTTGGTGACCGCCTAATTTCACATTTTGGACCTGTGAATTGGCCCCCAAGATCTTGTGATTTAACACCGCTAGACTTCTTTCTGTGGGGCTATGTCAAGTCATTGGTCTTTGCGGATAAGCCACAAATCCTTGATCATTTGGAAGACAACATTCGCCGATATACGGCCACAAGTGTTGGAAAAAGTCATCGAAAATTGGACGTCCTGATTGGACTACATCCGAGCCAGCCGTGGCGGTCATATGCCAGAAATCATATTTAAAATGTAATGCCACAAGATTATCTTTCGGATAAATAAAATTCATTTCAATCGAATAATCCATCGTTGTTTTATTGCAATTTAAAGTTCTATAGCTCTAAAAAAACACCCTTCATATTCTTGTTAACATACAGATACTTCTTGGATCTCGCAGTGTTGAATTTTCGAAGAAACTTTTTGGAATGATCCAATCCAGGAAGATTTTGGCAGAGTGTTTTTCTTTCGGTTTTTTTCCTTCTCCTAAAACTCTTTCTTCAAGGTAAATTTGGCTATACAACAAAAAAGTTCCAGGCCATAGAAAGGAGTTTGTTCTCCGATTCTAACAAGTGTAATTCTCCTCGAATAAGCATTTTTCGTAAACCAGAGGAAACTAGTGGATTTCGCCATATGGTGATAAAATTTGTTGAGCATTTGAGCATCTTATGAATCGATAATATAAAGAGGCGTTCAATTGGAAATTAGCAAAATTCAACAAATTTTTATTCACAAAATTTGGCGAACACTTTTTCATTCCTGTATATCACTGGCTCATTTCAGACATAATGATGTTCGTGAGGGTAAATATTTTCCTAAAAATAAACTCAAATTATAGCATCCAATATTCCAAATAATATGCTAAGTATCTAGAAGTATCTTCTATTTCTCATATGAAAACCAAAAAAGTGAAAAAATAGGTTCCCTTTTGCATGAACCAAGTTAGGACCCGGCCAGGAAGAACTATGTTACCGAAAATATTCTTATAACGTAATGCTTGAGCAATTAGCTAACTAACTCCATAAAAAGTTAGAATTCTATCTCTTCCCCAACAAGAGATATGCAGAACCCTGTATATTCATATCATAGATACCTAACTATAGAATAATATATATTTCTATTTCTATGATTCATATGGAATTCTTCTTCTTATGTCATCCGACCATCGTTCGCAAAAATTCTTCCGAAATTTTTTTGCGAAGGTCGCCCAAGCAAAAAGATACACGGATATGCATGACTATTATTGCTCTTTGTCCGTCATGCTAAAAATACTTCTCTCGAACGCGAGATAGCTGTGTTTGTCAGGCGGCAAATTAAAGGCTTGTTACCTCTCATGAATATTGGTTCTTTCGAATATCAAGGTCGTTTCGAATCCGAATCTCGCTGGAAACTGGTTTCACTTTCCTTTGTCTATTATGATCTTATTCAAATAGGATACACCCATTATACATAATTGTAATTTTTTCCACGATTGCGTGATCACTGAATGATACAGTTTACGTGTCACGAACTAGTTCATTTGGGAGTAGTTCTATTGAATCTACTGGATAGCCTACCGGCTACCGTCTATCTATATGGTCATTCGAATTCTTTATGATCGTTTCAGATTTGGAAGTCCAGGTCCAGTTTTGCTGGATTCCTTCGTATGATATCTGAATTCTTACTGAGAATGGATTTTTGCGAGATTTTTGAATATATTAAGACACTAATTTTTCTGTGGTTTACTATTTTCTGTTGGCAAATGGTCTCAACTATGATATTATAACCACTCATCAAAAATTCAATTCGATAACTTTTCTGAATGAAGAGAGCTAGACTTGAAATTTTAAGAGCAATTTTGTGTTCTCTTCATGGAGATTGAGTTTTTTAATAAGCGAATTCATCTCTCAGAGAAGCAGCCATATGGATGTATAATATAATAGTTCTTAATTCAAATTTGATTGCATATCTACCTGCTGTTTGCTTTCTACTCCTTATTACAGAATAATCTTTCTGTAACACTTTGCCTTTTTTACATTTGAATGTATCTCATCTTTTGATTTGTTGTGGGCTCGTTACATTTTAATATGATTTATGTTTTTTTCGAATTTTGAGCCAAAAAAAGTCTCAAACAATTAGGTTGGATTCACTGATGAAGAATTCTGGGTCACAATCGATTTATATCCGGCATGACGAAGAAACTTTGTTTTTTCAATAACTTCAAAACTGACTGAGCGATCAAATTAAAGCTTTATCTTTTAATCTTCAACGGACTTTCATTTTTCTATAAAAGGTTTATCATTTCCAATAATAAAATGGTTCGTGAAATAATAACTACAAGGACAAGGCGATTCATTGAAAACCATTTCCTGAATTTGGTGAAATTTTGTTTCCTCATAGTGGTCATCGAAAAAGGAATATTATAAAATTCACCTTCTTTTGTCAAAAAGTATGGTAGCTCTTCAAAAACTCCGTTCAAATTCGAAGCCTAAGTAATAAATGAATAACTTTTAGTACTTTTGATTTATTTTTTACAGCAATTATCCTTTAGACTCGTTCGAGAAAAAAAATTCGAAAAATTTTGTTTTTACAGAAATTGGCTACGTAGATTATGATTGTATTGAAAATATATTTTTTCAAGGCAAGGTTCTAGCTGGATAAGTTTCAGAGCTCATTGAAATAATATAAATAGATTGAAAAACATTGCACAGAAATATAGAGAATGAAAACACCACCTATAATTTTTACATTTCAGAATTTTTAATTGTTCTTCTTTATATTATATCTTAAATATTTTAAACAGTCCCAAACCCTGGTAAAAGATATGTATCACCTCCTAATAAATGGGAGAAAGAGAAATTATAAACTACTCTGGAAATGCACATTGGAAATATCGAAAGGTCTTATCCGGTATAGAAAGACACTTGTCCTTGTTGAGTGTTGAAACACTCTCTTTCAATATTGCAAGGGTTTCATATTGCTCATATGCTCCAAAACTTGAGATGAGTCAATCGACACAACCTCAATTATGTTCCATGAATCAAATCCTATATTTACACCCAATTACATGTGCAACAAGAGAATCGATTATAATTGACTAATCGCCATAAGATATATTATAACAAACATATCATTTTTCTCCTAAGTAAGTCAATCATCATCTAAACATAAGAATTAGAACGTAATTTTTGAATTAGATATTCATTAACTTTCAACCATGATTTCTACTTCCAGAGCATCTGTTGATTAATAAATAAATTAAAATTCCTTGTATTCAGCTATCTATTCCGAAAATTTCCCCTTGAAATGAAAGGTATAGAAGTACCTCCAAAATGAATTTTCCTCAGACTCCTCTAGTCATTGACGAAAAATTCTAATAAGTGCGATGAATAGAGCTGTTCAGATGAAAATTTTATGAAGACTTCGTCTCTGTTCATCTCATACCTTTCCTACCCCTCTGAAATTTTCATAATATCCCTTAACGGTAGTTCAAACATTCGCCAAATTCAATGAGAGGACCATTGAATGAGTTTTTGCCCTCTAGGTTTACAACCACGGCCATTTTACAACCGGAAGCTCCGTGAAAACGAAAAATTGGTTTAACCGGGTATTATTATTCGGGAATTTGGTGAATTCTAGGGAATTATGTTACCCATAATAAGGAATAAATTGGGGGATGAATAAATTAAGGATTAGAGTAACAGTGGCGTCTCTTGAATATTCATCAGGGGTTGGCAGATGTAGGCTTCATCATCGTGGTGTACTTAGTCATATAACAAAATGTCATTCTCAATTTTTGGACCATTGTCTCATATGACACTGATAAGAGTTCTGATGATACGATCCTACTATACAGAGTGAGTTTTAGGTATGGAAAATGAGCAGGATTTATACACTATGTCCGTAAAGTATGGAACAAATTCATTTTTAGCTAAACAGACCATTTCAAGACATAATCCTGAAACACGTCGATTTTTTATTTCAATTTACCGTATTTTATAATAATAATCTGATATACAGGGTGAATTACTTTCGAGTAAAGACGTCACCGTCATTTTTTTTAAATGGAGCACCCCCATTTTGTCTCAATTTTCCGATTACTCTAGCTGAGCTTATTTCAAAAATGTATCACATTTTGATTCCAATTGGTACAGGGTGGACAAAAATACAATAGTTTTGTGTGTGTTTAAAGTAACGCGTAACATTCTTTATCAGTTAAATTAACAATATTATCAAAAATGCTTATTGTCTAGCGGCAATTGGTTGAATATAACACGTGTAGTTTGTTACATTTTTAGATTAATAGCAATGAGCTGTTTCTAAACATGTTTGGTACTAGTGGTCTAGCAGACAGAATATGAAAGAAACTATTTCTTATTTTTATATATTTTCATTATTCTAAAAATGTAACAAACTACAATGTGTAACATTCAGACCAATTGCCGCTAGACAATAAGTATTTTTGATAATCTTGTTAATTTAACTAATGAAGAATGTTACGCGTTACTTTATGAGCACACACAAAACTATTGTATTTTGTCCACCCTGTACCAATTGGAATCAACATGTGATACATTTTTGTAATCAGCTCAGCTAGAGTAATCCGAAAATTGAGACAAAATGGGGGTGTTCCATTTAAAAAAAAAGCCGGTACGTCATTACTCGAAAGTAATTCACCCTGTATATTAGATTATTATTTTAAAATACGGTAAATTAAAATCAAAAATCGACGAGGTTCAGGATTACTTCTTAAAATGGTCTGATAAGCTAAAAATGCATTTGTGCCATACTTTACTGACACAGTGTGATGATTTTGGTGTGTAAGGATTTATGATGATCATTACATTTTTGTCAGATCTTTTCTTTGTCCGGAAGAATAATGAATTTCGTTATTTCAAATGGATCACCCTCTATATTTTTGCCTTTTGAAATCCTTTAACTCAACAACAGTTTTCATTATGCGAACCTGTCCTGAAAGTTTGTCTGTTTTCCGTTCGAGAGTTATCGAATTTTTGGATTCGTCATCAGTGAGTCAAAGCTCATCATTTGAGACCGTGACCGGCTCAAAATTTGCAAATTAAACACATTGTGAGGACTGTATGGTGCAGACGCGAGAGCTCAAAAAAGTGCCAACCCCGCAGCCCTTGACGAGCCGCCACTGACACCTACCTCTATGAATTCAATCCCTTTGTTTGAAATCATCGTGGTGAATTCTGGAATAGCTGATTGTATGAATGTCTAATTCAATTGTCATTCGGGAAAGAATTTCATTAAGCGGTGTTGCCAACGGAATGAACCTTGGTCGAAAATTTTCCAAAGAGATTTGGAGGATCGGAGAAGCGCCGGGGTGGTAAACCCAATTTTTATTATTCCGGATTTTGTTATTCATGGAAATTTTTAGAAGAAATCCCTTCATCAAATTTTACACGAAGGTTGGATTCGAAAGGGCGGATCGTAATTCGATTTGAGTGGGAACAGAGGGAAATTAGAGAAAAACATGAAAACAAACACGTTTTTTGGTTCATTTTGGCCCTGATGAACCTTTCGCCAAACATGTTTACCGACGTAAATGAAGTAATTTTTTCGAAAGTTCAGTTACCGGGGATTTTTGAGGAAATGAGAAAGCTATGAAGCAGAAAAATGAAAAATTTGCTTTGCACATGTAACAAACTTCATTATTACAAAATTATAATTTTGTGCAAATCAAGTTTATTATTTTTCATTCAACATGAATCTCAGATTATCAATTGATTTTTTCGAGAATCCTTGATTCCAGAGTTATTACTTCTTTGTAATGAAATATTCAAATGGAATTAAGTTAAATTCGTTGATATGAAAAATCCGCTCAATGGTTTCAGAAATAAAAAAAATAAAAAAAAATAAATAAAAAAAATATATATAGCCATCTTGAGTTTCACAGATTTCAACATCTGCCTTTTTCATCTCAATAATTTAAAAAATATGTAGAGTGGTCCAGATTTTAGTTCAATAACTTTGGTGTTGGAGCACGTTAGGATATATGTTTATATGAAATTTTTTTCATGAAAAAAGTTGTTCTTTTCGATACCAAAGTTATTGAAATATATTTTGGACCACTCTGTATATTAGGCCAATTGAAAAGTCCCTGGTCTGATGCACAAATGGCGGTGCTAGTATTAAATCCATGATTTTTAGTTAGTACCAACCTTCAAACAATAAGTGTCAAAATTTGACAGCCTCCGACCATTAGTTTGTGAGATATTGCGTTGTGAGTGTAGCTACTTTTTTCATTTGAAAAAAGATGAAAAAAAAAAGAATTTCGTGTTCTGATGAAATATTGTTTTTTGAAGGTAAAAAATACAGTTCAAGCAAAATCTGGGCTGATGAAGAGTTTCCGGGGACCGTACCAGGAAAATCAACCATCATTGGTTGGTATGTTAAGTTTAATCGTGGTGAAATGAGCACCGAAGACGGCGAACGCAGTGGACCCCCAAAAGAGGCTGCCACCGACGAAAAATTCAAAAAAGTTCACAAAATAATTTTGAATGACCGTAAAGTGAAGTTGATCGAGATAGCAGACATTGTGAAGATATCATCTGAACGTGTACATGATATCATTCACGAATATTTGTACATGAGAAAGCTGTGTGCAAAATGGGTGCAGCGCGAACTCACAATCGATCGAGAGCAACAACGTGTTAATGATTCTGAGCAGTGTTTGAAACTGTGTCAATGCAATAAAAAATAAGTGCGATAATCCGGAATTTTTGCGTCGAAATGTGTCAATGGATGAAACATGGCTCCATCATTACACTCCGGAGTCCAATCGACTGTCAACTGAGTGGACTGCACACGATGAACCGAATCCAAAGCGAGGAAAACACAACAATCAGCTGGCAAGGTTATGGCATCAGTATTCTACGATGCGCAAAGTATAATATTCATGGATTACATCCAAAAGGGCCAGACTATCAACAGCGATTATTATATGTATAGCGTTATTGGATCGTTTAAAGAATGAAATCGTTAAAAAACGGCACCATTTGAAGAAAAAAAACTGTGCTGTTTGATCTATGTTCCGTTAAGCTATAATTCTAGTCTCAAATAATGAAATAATTTCTCCATATTTAGTCTTTACTCAATTTAATATAGACAAATATAAAAAAAAAATTAGATTTGAAGACGATTGTTCATATCATACTTCAGTTTCACAAATCTAACAGAGACATCTGAATTACCCAAGTTAATGAATAATTGAACAGTTTTAATGAAAAATTCAACAGCACCTAAAACATGCAGTTAAAAGGAATTCCAATCCAAAATCCGTACTATCCCAATTAATTAACACAAAATTCACATGGCATTGTGAATTCCGAATATTCAACGGAATTCGATAAAACGACAAGGTGAATCCGTTGCTCAATTTCAAATATCTCTCCACTGTTTCACTTTTTCTTTCGCAACGTTGTATGGGAAGCACACGTCAAATATACGGCTTCTTAAGAAATAGCATCAAGTGAGTAACAATTGTTAAATGGAATTAATTATCAATGGCCAACCTGACCTTACAGATGTTCGGAGATAGGGCAGTTCCCATGAAATGCAATCGATTTTCCATTGAATTTTATGATGATTCTCTCTCAAAATTGAATCATGTCTGAAAATTGTCGAATGAGACCGCTTTGTTACTTCTTTGAGTCTATGAGACATCGGAAGAAGAATTTTTTACAGTTTCAACATCTACTCCAAGGTAATCTATTGAAAATTCAGGTTATTAATTGTGGTTTACCAGATAGTTTACTTAATGAATTATCTGGGAAATATGTTTATGTATCCATAAATGATTAAAACGAAAGCAAGGTAGTAAGTATATCCGGTAAAACTATAGTTGGCCTTGTGACGAGATATTGCAAGCCCTGCAATAAACATACGAGCATCATAAGCCAATGTATGAGCCGCCAGGCAAAACAAAAAGCCTCTCGCTTCATATTTTGTTTCAGTGCATGTCATTGTTAAAAGTCAGATTTGAACAGAGGCTTAAAATATCCAGAAATAGAGAGTTATATGGCAGATACGTTATTTTAGGACTTGCTACTACAAATTTTACACAATGGCTCGTTATTTTGTGCTCTCTAACATGTTATTCCAGCTCAAATTGTCTATGATAAATATATTTTATGAGGCTGTTTTTCGACAGGGGATTTTTCATATTGAATTAAATAATCGAAAGTTGGAATTAGTTGTGAAAACTTTTTGATTTAGTTTCATTTTAGCATTAGGCACACTGTGATACTGTATATCTTTGGAGAAATACGATTGCAGCACCTTTTCATGAAATTTTCCATGATCAATTCGCATTTTCGTCTGTATGTCCTCGATAACTTCACGAATTCCATGTTTAAGATCTTGAATCGATTGCGGAGTATTGGTATAGACCTTATCTTTCACGTGACCCCCACGAAAAAAGTCTAAAGGTGTCAAATCACAAGATTTCGGTGGCTAAATCATCTTTTCGAGAAATAACACGGCCAGGAAACTTATCTTGCAAAATTGCAATTGTTTCGTTGCTAGTGTGTCACGTAGAGTCATCTGGTAAAAAATAAACGTCATCCATTCCAATATCTTCCAATTCTGGCTATAAACATTAATCATAGCTCGAAAGCGCTATACTAAGATCGACGAGGAATCAACAAACCTAGGTTTTCGTCAACACTACTTGCTACAGCAGCAATATTAGTTGTTCTTGAGCGACGCACATGGTTTGGATTCTTCACATAACAAACTTGTCTCAACAGCTCAAATTTTTCCACCAGTTTTACTATTGCTGACCCAGAAGGTGCTTTACGACAACCCAAAAGTACTTTAGTTTTACAAAATTTTCACCATGTTTGTAGGGAATTTTAACAATTTCAATGCGTTTTTGAAACGTGTATCGTTCCATTTTTAGTTATGGCGTAGTTTTCACTTGTCACATCTCCGAATAGGACAGCTTCTCAGATAGCAGGCTATCCAAAATGAAACTTCTAATTGGAAACCCCTTTATATGAAACAACAACTATTTGAAGGAGCAAAATGAAAGCTATAAGGAATAAAAATCTTGTAGTAAAATTTAAATCTGAATGCAGCTTCCAATGAACGTCATTCTGTCCACATTGGTGTAACAGAAATATACAATTTCAGGAATCAAAAGTAATTTGTTGGCAACCTATTTCAACTGTGCACAAAATTCTGTTGAATTAGAGAAGAAATAACTGTGCATTTAATTTGTATCTTGAAACCAAAAATATCTTTAATTGTACCATTGATAATTATTGTGAATAATGTTCGACTAATATTTAATTTAGTTGCCCTGTTGATTTTTGTCACGCTATTTTTGGAAGACTGTGAGAGTCTGGAGAAGCACTTTTTGTTACGCCTACCGTTCACGAATAAAAATTGAAATTCAACACTATAACCTATGTTATCTACGTTAAAAAATTCGAAATTTTTCAAAGATTGCGAAAAATCTTTTTCAAGATAATTATTTGTATATCTAACGAAACAAAAAACTCTATTCTCATTTCGAAATGAGGAACTAGGAATCGCATAAGCGGATATTATATTATCTCAACATAAAAACACTGAATTTTCTCATCACGAATGTAAATGAATCGTAAACCTCTACCATAGTGAGTGCGATTACTTTATTTCATTCTTCTCATTTATGCTTCTATGAACTTCAACAACCAGGCGTAATATACGTTAAACTAACAAACGCTCTCACCTTCATGTTCACACTATAAAACTGTCGCTCACCCAGACTCCAATCGAGGAAAATTCAAACATTATATTCATGAGAGTAATCACTTATGTGTGAAATTGGAAACTCGGTTGGACCACTTAGCTAGGTGTTTTTAGTGTAGAGACTGTAGAGTATCAGATTTTGTGGCTTTATGGGAGTGTCTGCTACTTTAGATTATTCCTTTTATAAACACTCGCCAACTTGCTATGAAATGAACGGTAATTTCATAATATAAATCATGATTTAGGGTGAAGTTCAGATGAATTTAAAATGATAAAAATATAAGAAAAATTTATTTTAATGAACAATCAATTTACAACCAATTGAAATTTTTTATATACGAGAAGTTACTTGTTTGTTTCAAAAAATTGTACAGCCAACTGAAATTCATTTACCTTGATTCTAGAAATGGTGTTCAACTTTGCTTTAGCCGTTTAGCTATAAATGGCTGAGGTATCTGTAAACATAATACCATCGAAATATTAGTCGATTTGTGTCTGCATCATAAAGTTATCCTCGATTAAGCATGTCATTATTTTACGAGCCAAATTCTCGTCATTTTCGGTTTTGATTTTCTAATTTTTTATGAATAAATCTGCGGCTGAAGCTCATCGAATGCTTTCAAATACCTATGGTGTGGCCGCTATTGGTAAAATAACGTGCCAAAAGTGGTTTCAACGCTTCAAGAACGGTGATTTTGATGTCGAAGACCAGCATAGCGTTGGAAGAGAGAAGGTTTTCAAAGATGCAGAATTAGAGGCATTACTTGATCAAAACTCGTGTCAAACGCAACAAGAATTGGCAGGATCATTGGGAGTGATGCAACAAGCCATTTCAAAACGCCTGAAAGTCATGGGAATGATTCAGAAACAAGGAAATTGGGTCTCGCACGAGTTGAAGCCGAGAGATGTTGAACGGCGTTTTTTTACTTGTAAACAGCTGCTTTCAAGGCAAAGACGGAGATCATGCTCACAATTTTGGCGTAGTGTATTATGAGTTGTTAAAACCAGTTTTTTACGGACCTTTAAAGTTTAATTGTATTTTTAGTTTTTAATTCAGTTTTTTCTTTCAGTTTCAGAGGTATTAAGATCAAATTTAGGTCTTATTTTGAGTTAATGTTTAAGAAAACTTGCAATTCAGATCACAACAACAGATCGAAACAACGCAAAATACACTAAAATATATACTTGTTCTTACTTCATGTTTTTGACAAATAATTTAATGATTTCCAGAATAACTGAATGGTTTTGTTGCGAATGCCACAGATAGATTAAGTATAGTTCAGTTCAATATTCAGGATTTGATTCAATTAAATAGGTTGAAAATGAAATGTTATCGTCATTCGAAGACAGTATTACACGTGGGCAAAATGTAATTCATGTAATGCAATGAATGCATGTAAAAATGAAATTGGTAAATAGAATCATTCTTCCATCTATAACTTCAACACAAATTTTCCGTATTTTCTCAAATAATTTTCAAAGATTGAATATGATCTCAGTAGAGGGTATTGTATTAATTTCGTATATTCAAATAGGTCCATACTATATCATAGTTCCGACAATAACGGGAAGCGTTTCATTATAATTCAATGGGATTGCTCCCTTAATATAACCCAATTCTACAACTGAAATAAATCAAGCTGGTTTTTGTAGCGGGAACTTCATACCATTAATAAACTGCGGTCCATTGAAGGAGATACTTTCCGTTCTGACATTTTCAGACACGAAGACGTATTCCTTGTTATCTCTCAGATCATAAAAACAAATTTTCTATTTTTCTTTCTTGAATAATTTGATGAGTAATATTGCATTACAAGTGGGTTATTCTTTCAACTGTTTGAAATTCTTTTTCGATAATCTTGATGGGATAGATTGGATTAATTGATTTTATTATCGAAAATACTAAAAATAGTTTGTCCAAATTAATGCATTGACACTAAAGAAAAATCCATTCATTCAAACATTCACAATATTTATACATGAGAAAGCTGTGTGCAAAATGGGTGCCGCAGGAGCTCACAATTGATCAAAAGCAACAACGTGTTAATGATTCTGAGCAGAGTTTGAAGCTGTTTAAGTGCGATAAACCTGAATTTTTGAGTCGATATGTGACAATGGATGAAACATGAATCCATCATTACACTCCGGAGTCAACTGAGTGGACTGCACACTATAAACCGAATTCAAATCGAGGAAAAACACAACAGTCAGCTGGCAAGGTTATGGCATCAGTATTCTGGGATGTACAAGTTATAATATTCATTGATTGCCTCCAAAAGGGCCAGACCATCAACAGCGATTATATTATAGCGTTATTGGATCGTTTAAAAGATGAAATCATTAGAAAACGGCCCCATTTGAAGAAAAAAGGTGCTGTTTCATCAAGACAATGCGCCGTGTCACTAATCAATAAAAACAATGGAAAATTAGATGAATTGGGCTTCCAATTGCTTCTGCATCCACCGTATACGCCAGATCTGGTCCCCAGCGACTTTTTCCTGTTCTCAGACCTCAAAAAAATGCTCGCTGGAAGGAAATTTTGCGCCAATGAAGAAGTAATCGCCGAAACTGAGGCCTATTTGGAAGCGAAAGATAAATCGTACTACAAAAATGGTATCGAAAAGTTGGAAGATCGATATAATCGCTGTATCGCCCTCGAAGGCAACTAATTAATAATATGTATAATCGAAAATTGCCAAAAAATTTGTTTTACTATAGTAGACCGGGGACTTTTCAATTGACCTGTTAGATATGTGTATATCTAAATGTATGATGTAAATAAATAACGTAAGAAAAATCCATAGAAATATTCGTAAAGCAAACCGCAAGAATATTTTGATTACATAATGCATACAATACGAGTATAGTAAATATCAAGAATATAGCCGATTCTATTAATGGAATAAATTGAGTGAAAGTTGAATTGAAACGAAGATACCTTTTTTAAATTCAACTATTTGCTTTTATTCAGCAAAATTGGTTCGAGTTGAGTATCATTTTTCATCCAGGAATTCGTATCCACTCTTCTTATCCAGTGTTCTTACCCTGATCACTGTCTTGTATAACAAAAGCTCACACAAAAACAACTTCTACACCATAAATTTAATCATACTTTCGGTTTGTTCGAAAATTTCATCTTCATGTATATTCAATAGGTAACCAAGGAGCGGATTGTTCGTATTTTAATAGAGTCTAATATTTCAACTCGCTGAAGACTCGATTAAATTATGAAAATTTTAAATTCAATTTGTTCTTTGCTGAAAGCTAACCTGGGGTGCGGATTGGTATATCAGCTTATTATACTTCGGAAGTTTTATTAAATTCATCTAAGGTTATAGAAGTATTTCCTACGCTGGATTGTTAAGCTTGGATTAATCAATTAGGGAAGTTTTCAGCAGCATATAGGCCTCGCAGGTAGCTTAGGCGATTTTCCGAGCGCGCCTTTTCGGTACAGTTTCTCACAAAGTAATAGAATTAATATTATTTCCACAAGAACGTATCACGTAAGTGGAAAAGTTCGTATGTATTTTCTTACTCAGAACGCTATGGTTTTTTTGCGTGCTGGTTACAAGAAAATGAATTCTGAGAGATTTCAATATGGAGACGATTTCATTCGAAATATACTGATTTTAATGCAAAATTTTTTTCTTTCATAATTTAGTGTCGATATACAGGGTGTTTCCTAGCTACGAGAACGAGATGAAACTTAAGAAGGTGATTAAGTAAGTGTTGTCTGAAGGACCTTCATTTCTAAGATACTGAATATTTCAAGATTTAGATTATTAGATCCAGTTGCGTATAATTGGTAAAATATATTGAAGATCAATAACAATAATTATTTTTTGTATTTCCCAATTTTTTCAGATTGAACAACTGAAAATTGAGCTTTGCGATCTCTTATGTTATTATGATATTTTATTCATACTGTTTTTTTCAACACCCTGTATCTTAGCAATTCGTCGAAAAAATTGTTCCAAAAAAGTAATAAATTATATTGTTATATTTTTTTTCTTGGTATGGCACAATATTTGTATACCGTATATTCTGTCCTTACTGATAATTCATTTTTCATTAATTTCTTTTTTATTCAACGCATAAAATGTTATAACTATCAAGTTGCTATTACGAAAAATTTTTGAATACAAAATATGTCATCTTTGAAGATTAATCTTTCAGTAATAAAGCAATTGAAGAACTTACAGCTCATTCGATGAAGCACGATCATTAAAATCAAGGTTTCAAAAGTTTGTGAAGCAAATTCAAAGAATTTGAAGGAAGAATTTGGAGGAATAGCTCACAATGAACTTCATTGAGAGCTATTTCTCCAAAACAGTTCACAAGAAAGGGGATATTTTGATTTTAAGCAATTAGCTAAAAGGTCCCGAATAAATTATGAGATAATTACAAATTAAACAGTGTTACCACGCAATTAAAATGAATCTTCCTTGATCGGTTCTTAACTAACCGACGAAAGTTATATATTTTGCGCTAATTCTAATCGATTTCAACATTATCAGTTTTAAACACGTGATTAAATACCACACCACAAAAATTCCCTATTTCCAAGATATATTTCAATGCTCACACCATTTGTTCAACCGAATAAAAATTTCAATTTACTTAATATGGACAATTCCGACGAAGGCTTAGAAATACCTATATCCCTTCACAGTAAAAACACACATACTGTAACTGTTGCAAACAGAACATAACATGACAAAATTATAAATTATTATTTTCATCTATCTAGGTACAGAGGCTGAACATTTTCGAATATCTCCTCAATTTTTTTCACATGTCTTGGTATTTTTAATTCCGACACTCTTATAGGTAGCTATATGAAAACTGTCAGAAGCTCAGGACTGGTGCGAGTTGACAAAACCAGTCCTTTCTGATCTTGTCCCAACACCACCTCAGACAAGGCAATTTTTTACCTGGGGAAGTAAACGAGAATTTCTTCTCTGTTTTTCATCTGAAAGCGATCATATATTTTCGAACCGGCAAGCAATTTTGTTATAAAATATAAATCTCATTGATTGGTTTTTCAAGCTAAAAGATCCCATTTTTTCTAGTTGTTTCAAGCCCTTCAAACAAAAACAAAACTTCACCGTGTACTATAATGCAAAAAAAAACAAATCTACAAAAAAAACGCTGAAGTAGAATTATTAGATAAAGTAGAAGGAAATCAAGCTATTGCTTTTGTTTCTTCAGATTGAGTCTTGAGCTCAAATTTTCCCAATAGAACAAACGTTTCGTTTATCATTCAACTGTAAACAATTTCATCAATCATTTCATTACGAATTCGTATCAAACGTATCATGGCGAAATAATTCCAAATAGATCATGAAAGTCTAACCCGGAATCCAAGAAGTATTGTGTAATAGTAACTGACTGGAATATCCTTAAAGAACAACTATGTCAATTTCAATTGCACGATCTTCCGATACTTAGCTCTAATGGTCGATCCTTCATCGCTGAAGATACAGATCGAGAAGATCACGCTCTCTTCCAATAGTAGACAATATCATTTCAACATTACAAGAAGAAGAGTTAATAGAAGGAAATAATTAGCAGTTTAACATCTACCACATCGTTTGAACAACTTTTTGACAATGTTGCAAGGATTGCGCAAAAAGTAGGAGCAAGTAATCATTCATAATTTCCATGACATTATCGTCTAGAAGTTTCAGCCGACTCCAAGAAGTTGCGCGAAGTTTCAAATTGATTGGGTAAGCAGTTATAATAACACCAACTAACCTTGTGAAGAATCCAGCCCCCATAGCACCAGTAAAATAAGAATCCTTCGGAAGAACATCGCACAAAGATAAACACATCACTTAACAGAAACAACAAACAATAATATCATAGTGATCCTACACTGAAAGCAAAAGTTTCGCTCATATCTCTGACATCACGTCTACAAAGTAATGCTCGAGACCATTAGCATTTCTTATGAGGAGCTGGTGTGTGTTTTGATGGAGCTCAAGACGCGGAAAGAAAGTAAGTATACGCGTACTGGTAGAAGTCTCGCGACTGAACGTCAAGGTAAGCCCGTGCAGAAGGTGCCACGCTCGTTTGGGAAATGAACGCGAAGTGGAATAAGGGAATGGCAATAGGTTACTGCAAGAAGTTTCGTATCACTGCGACTGCGGAGTGTCGAGGATCGCAAGAGGCGAGGCCATTCGCTTGTCCTGATCGCCTGCTGAAGGTGCCTAGCGTTATTTACATACGAAAATATGAGCAGGATTTTACCTGGCCAATGCCATTCCGGAAGCTTGAATTTCGTACGAGCCAGAAGCCGAAGATACGTTTTTAGCGGAATAATCCCTTCTTATTCGAGGAAGATTTGCGACTTCAATATCACCTGGAGCCGGGCTGGAGCAGACTTTGGATGACTCATATCTTGTGATGAAATTGGAGATTCTGGTTTAAAGAGTTTTTGTCGCAATTTGCATTTTTGTATGGTGAATATGAATGAATTCTTTAGTGTTCTTCATGAGGTCCTCCTTGTTGAGTAAGATTCTGTTTAAAGTGATGTCGTTTTGTAAATACAATTCTGTTCGTATTGTTGGTTTGGAATACCTAATAGGTATGACGTTGAAGACATCCAAATCATAGCTCAAGTCAGTGGATTTAACTTTCATCTTCATCCAAAAATCAAATAAATAACTTATAACAACAAAGAAAGCAGATAAAATTCATGATGAAATCTATCTGATGACTTTTATTTCTTTCAAATGCCCATGTGGAGTTAGTTTTTTGACGTGAACATTGGAAATAGTTCAAAGAGGTTGAATCAAGAGTAAATCAAGGACACCTCTCCTGGATATGAAATTGTTAGTGAAAAGTTATCTGTGCTGCTGGAATGGAGTTCTTCAGTTGAAGTCAAGAAAGTTTGATAGTTCAGGCACCATGAAGTCATCTAACACCTCCACTTTGCACTTTTGGCCTTCACGCAGTCTTGATTCAAATCCTAGTGGCTCTTTCAAATCTGAAGCTGGCAACATTTTTTATATTTTTCAATTTCGAAGTATCATCCTAAAGAGTAATGTTTGAGATAGCTCGATAGTTATGCGCCTACCTCAGGGTTGGTTCAGAAAATGCAAAGAGGAATCGCAAAAGATTACTGAACAGAGTTTAATCAATTCAGAGTGTTAACGTTTGCAAGAAGCGAGGCTATTCGCTTGTCCTCATCACCTGCTAGAGATGCACATTATTTTACCTGGCTAATGCCATCTCGAAAGCCTGAATTTCGAACGAGCAAGAAGCTGAATATTCGGTTCTAGTGGAGTAATCCTGTCTTATTTGAAGAAGATTTGCGAATTCAATATCACCTGGAGACGGTCTAAAGTATACTTTGGGTGACTCATCATAACTTATTATGAAATTCAGTCTCGATTTCAGTTTCAAAGAGTTTTTGTCGCAATTTGCATATTTTTATGGTGATTAAGTAATTCTCCAATGTCAGACATAGGGTCGTTCTTGATGAGTTGAGGTGTTGGCTTGGAATACATAAGAAATATACTTTCGATCAATAGCTTTCCAGTGTTCTCCATCAGGTCGTTCCTGTCTAGAAAATTCTGTTTGTTTTGGAATACGTGACATGATGGTGAGTACATCCAAATCATAGACCAAGCACCAAGCTGATAAATTCAATGAAACAGTGAAATTTCTCATTAATGCTCAGCAAATAGGTGAAATCTATAATGACCGCTATTATCTTCTAAATGTCCAAGAAAAGTTTTTGGCGTAAACTCTAAAAACGGTTCAAAGAGGTCAACTTAAGACTCCACGAAGGAAAATTTATCATTAATATGATAAATTTGTTAGTTATCCTTTCTGTTGGAATCATGTTCTTTGTTTGAAGCCAGAAAGTTTTGTAGTTCAGACACCAAGAAGTCATCCAACGCAGTCTTACTTAATTCTAGATTCTTTATAGAGTTCACCACATTCCTGCTATCTTTCATTTTCAAGATATCACTCTAAAGAGTACTTGATGGTTGTGGCAGCTCGGTGAATATCGGAGATATCAAAGAAACTAAAAATAGTAATTATACTCACAAATCTTTATCAAATTCTATTCGTGACAAAAATTGAAGTGCGGCACAGCAAGCCACTTTCTTTATCAGGAACAATAGATTAAATCAGATGGAAAATCATAATCTTTCCTGAAATGATAGGATATCCATTGAATTCGATGGAATGATCTCATCCGATAGTGAATTTGGGCAATCATTGAATTTTGAACTAATGATTTGATCGGTTGTCGACTTATCTTATTTGAATTTTGGCAAAAAGTATTTTCGCTGATTTACCGATAATTATGAGACCATCAACACGTAAACAGCGATACCTTTGGTTTAGATAAGAAATTCGACATCAGCTCTTTTTATCCCTTTTCATTTTGCCTCTTATTTGAGAATTCGCTTTATGGATTACATACCTACATCTGGACAAGGGAAGAAAATTCAACTACATATTCGGACCTAAATAAATAAATACGAACGCTGCTCCCTCGATTGTAATCACGAAAGCACTCTTGTACTTCCCGCAAGCATTTGTAAAATTAATCTAGTCACTAATTCAGTGCATTTAGTGTTTGAGCATCGTCCTGGTCCAAGTAATTGTTTCCGCGTCTACCAAATGCAAGAGAAAGCATTGTGATCACTTTCCGTATGAAAATAAATTTTGTTCTCAGACCATGAGCAATTTTGGTCGGTCTGTGTCCGAACACCCTTGCAACGACCTTGACAGGGTGGTCCAGATTTTAGTGCAATAACTTTGGGGTCGGATAGAACAACTCATTTCATGAAAAAAAGTTCCTATAAACATGTATCCTAAACAGCTTCGTTTTCCAGATACAGAGTGTTAGTTTGAAAAAAAAATCACTTTTTTACTTATAACTCTAGTATTATTACATTCATTGTTTCAATTTTTATATATTGAAATCTTGATAATGTAATGTTTCGAATTGGGTAAGTGTCTCCTACTAAACTTATCCAGTGGCGTAGATATAGGGATGCGATAATCCTTTTTAATTAAAAATCTACACCACTGCCTTTTTTCGGAAAAAATGTTTCATTTATGAAATCTACAGAGCTTTACTATATAATCGAGTACAAAGCAAATACTATCCTCAAAAATCTACAAAAATTAATTTTTCAAATTTTCCCATTAGTGATAAATGAAAGTACAAAAATTGACGTTGTATATTTTAACGCTTTCAGATGACATTCAATTGAACATTCCACAAAGAAAATTCATCAAACACTTGAAAAATAAGAAATATTCACAAAAAATGTTCAATATTTGAGTGTCTTTCAGAAATGTTCAATTATATGCCATCTGAAAGCGTTATAATACACTACGACAATTTATGTACTTTCATTACTTTCAAATTAATTTTTGTAGATTTTTGTGAATAGTAGGTTCACATTTGTTTTGGATTCGATTATCTCGAAAATGGTACATTCTATGAAAAAATTTCAAGACCACCAGGTTGACTATTGACTTTTCCAGGATATTTAAAATAATATTATCATTATATTATATTTGTATAGATCCCTTAGAGGTTCCGTCTCTGCCATAAATTTTTCAGCATGCCATCAAGATTTTCTTCACGAAAAATAAGATTCTTTCGGGAAAGATAATATTTGTGATGGATGGGTTTTCCATCATACTCTGATGTAATCAATAAGTTACGCAGAAAGGTTTGTTGAATTAGGCTCGAATGACGCATTAGGTATACTGCATTCAAAAGATGAAAGTTTATATTCATCCCGGAAAATACTTTTTTCAGGTGCACAATGTGATCCTCCGATAGTTATTACCTGATAATAATCTGATATCGATAAATAATATAAGTGAATAAAAGTTATCTATCCTCATTTCGTTCCTCGAGTGCGTCGATCTAGTATTTGTTCATTTTTCTTAATTCGTGATGATTTTGAAAGTGAGTTCTATTTTGATCGCTTTGATCCTTTGTCTTGAAGGAATACAAGCAGGAAGTGAGTAACTTTTTTGTCTTAATTTCCACTTTAATATCCCACAGTTTCCATTCGAAAATAACAAAATCATTTTCCTAAAACATCGTTTCAATCACTTAAGTGTTAGATAGGAATGAATTTTTTAAACTTGATTAATGGAAAAAAGACCTTCTTGAAATGAAAAGAATCTTTACTTTTACACATCTAATAGGCTGTTGGGAAAAATGGTAGATTCAAAAAAATATTACGTAAAAATTATGCATGAAATTATACTTAATATTCGATTTGTTTTTCTGAATATCATCTTATTAGAACTGACAACTGAAACAGATAATCATTAACTTCCGTTTTTTTTTGAAGCGCTCGTTCCCTGAACGGGGTATCTAAATTTCTTCAATTTTATTTTTTTTTAAGTTATAGAGTTATAGAGTTCTCGTCGAAATGAACTTATGCGTGTAGATGTAGATTATATTTACGCACAATAGGAAATACACTGCCTTCTGATATCTTCAACTCCACCGCTATCTCATCGCAACTTCAATTTGAGGTTGCTCAAAATCATTTCGTGGACTTTTTTTATGTTTTCTGAAACAACTTGCAAATTCAGTATATCACATTTCATCTATTGTCGATGGAGCATATCAGAATAATATTTTTCATATTATTGCTTTGTTTGCACATGATTTTTTCCATAAAAAACAGTGTCTTATCAATGCATGAAACTCGTTTTAATTCATTTCTCGAACGACAACAAATGTAGTGTCACTTATCCTCCAATATCTCGATCCAGACTTGACTAAAGGGTGTTTTTTTAGAGCTATAGAACTTTAAATTGCAATGAAACAACGATGGATTATTCGATTGACATGAATTTTATTTATCCGCAAGATAATCTTGTGGCATTACATTTCAAATATGATTTCTGGCATATGACCACCACGGCTGGCTCGGAAGTAGTCCAATCTGGACGTCCAAACGATGGGTTTTTCCAACATTTGTGACCGTATATCGGCAATAACACGGCGTTGTTGACTTCCAAATGGTCAAGGGTTTGTGGCTTATCCGCATAGACCAATGACTTTACATAGCCCCCCAGAAAGTAGTCTTGCGATGTTAAATCACAAGATCTTGGAGGCCAATTCACAGGTCCAAAACGTGAAATTAGGCGGTTACCAAACGTGTCTTTCAATAAATCGATTGTGGCACGAGCTGTGTGACATGTTGTGCCGTCTTGTTGGAACAACAGCTTCTGGACGTCATGGTTGTTCAATTCAGGAATGAAAAAGTTAGTAATCATGGACCTATACCGATCACCATTGACTGTAACGTTCTGGCCATCATCGTTTTTGAAGAAGTACGGACCAATGATTCCACCAGCCCATAAAGCGCACCAAACAGTCAGTTTTCTGGATGTAACGGTGTTTCGACATACACTTGAGGATTAGCTTCACTCCAAATGCGGCAGTTTTGTTTGTTGACGTAGCCATTCAACCAGAAGTGCGCTTCATCGCTAAACAAAATAAAATGGATGTAGTGCGCGATACGTATTCCGCACAGAACCATTATTTTCGAAATAGAATTGCACTATTTGCAAGCGTTGTTCCGGCGTGAGTCTATTCATGATAAATTGCCAAACCAAACTGAGAATAAATCACTTGACAACTGTTAAATCGGTCGCCATCTTGAACAGTAATGCCAACTTAAAGTTATATACCTCGAAAAAAAACACCCGTTATATGTTCCAAAATCGGTACCAACGACAAAAAAGTAGTATGGCATTACCATCTGCGCGTCAGGCCTGGGACATATTAAGTAACGTGTTAGCTTGTATTGAAGCCTAAAACAAAGAATTCACTCTAATAAATGAGCTGAAATTATTTGTCCGGATGGCCGAATTTGATGTTTTTCATCCTCAACATCAAGGCCTCTGTGAGGCCTCTCAGAAGCTCAGTAGGTATTATTTTCTATTATGCTTTATCTCCTGAGGACATCAGGGGATGATAAATACGATTTCCTTTCATTCCAACGAGTTGAAATATTTCATGATGAACGAAACGGGGGAATGTTGGAATAATAAATATTTGTGTGAAATTTTCACCCTCTTTGGTCTACAATGTTCAGCATAAACCATCTGAATCCCTCGAGAAGAAAATTCAACCCCTAAAATTTTCAACACGAACGTGTAAATGTCATCTGTCACGCAGAGTTTTTTACCATCGCAATTCGCGAATAGTTATTTATAATACAAGTGCAGAAGGCATTCGTTTTCTTCCACGAGTTCAAAATTCAAAAACTAGCCACAAATTGGCAATTATTTTTAAGAAAGAGGATTAGAATGATCCTTCTGTACGATTATCATACATTATTTTATCTAATTCACGGGATCTTTATTGAAATTAATGGAATATTTTCAAAAATATCGTTTTTTATTGGCAACCTCCGAAT
The DNA here is from genome assembly GCF_914767665.1 of Harmonia axyridis. NCBI lineage: Eukaryota > Metazoa > Arthropoda > Insecta > Coleoptera > Coccinellidae > Harmonia > Harmonia axyridis. The sequence continues at coordinate 14,004,080 of NC_059503.1, forward strand.
CACTAGTCTAGTCCAGTCAGAGGTTGCGGGTTCGAGTCCCACTCAAGGAATTACTTTTTCTGAAATTAAACATTGTCTGCATGACATTACATTATTTCCTTATAATTAATTACAGACGTTGAAACCATTATTTTCTAATATAACAATAAAATATAAGCATGCATGAAACAAGGTATGCTGGAATTAAAAAAAAAGGATTTGCCACAGAATTAGAGAAAATATTATCTTCCTATGGTATTTCAGATGAAATGTATAAACATATGGAAAGCATTGACGTGAAATCCAGAGCTTTTGAGCGCACGTTCATTTATGCTCAAATTGCAACCTCGGAGACCTCATTAATGTATACAAGGAGTTCCTAAATTGGAGGTACATACGAAAATGAGATTCCTCAACACAGAACCCTCAAATAAAAACGTTTTTCAAACATCAAGTTCCGATCTAAAACATACTGAGGCAGTGGCGACTCTAGGGGGGCCAGGGGGGGCCTAGAATTTTGCTGGCCCACCTAAAATGGACATACTAAGGCTAAAAGAGCAGAACTATAGTTTCTCATTACTTTGACCCCCCCAGAAAAAATCCGGTCCCCTCTTGGCCATCCCTGTTTTTGAAAGCTGGCGTCGCCACTGTACTGAGGTCTCAAGGGCGTAGCTTACTTCCAGGAGAAGTTGCAGCATCGGGAATATTATCACTTTTTTTCTCAAAAATTTCAGATTTTTATCTATTATTTCTGAAATAATGTACTGATCGCCCAACTGCAAGCATTTTCATGATCTACATAGTAGAATCAATCAATGAAATGAAATGATACAATATTCCCATGAAGGAACTTTTATTTTTTTTTCAATTTTCTAAAGGTTCGGTTGGAAAATTTAACGGAAATTTTTCGACAAAAAATTTTTCAGGTGAGATCGAAATTCGGCTAATTCTGGCACCGCTCACCGATTCTTCGTAGAGCTCACGGTTTTGAGTAAATTTGAACTCGAAATTTGGGAAAAAATTTAATTTGCCTCGAAAAATCGTAATATCTCCTGAATTATTCGTCACAGACCCCTCAAATGAAAAGATTTTCAAACATCAAGTTGCCATCTTAGACATACTGAGGTTTCAAGGGCGTAGCTTACGTTCAGAAGAAGTTGCAGCCTCGGGAATATTATCAATTTTTTCCTCGAAAATTTCAGATTTTTACCTCTAATTTCTGAAATAATTTACTGATCACCCAACTGCAAGCATTTTCGTGATCTACATAGTCGAATCAACCAATAAAATGATACAATACTTCCACGAAGGAACTTTTATTTTTTTCCAATTTTCTAAGGGTTAGGTATGGAAAATTTTACGAAAATTTTTCGACAAAAAATTTTTCAGTTGAGATCAAAATTCGGCTAATGAGAGATCGTCAATTCTAGCACCGCTCACCGATTCTTCATAGAGGAAATTTGGACTCGAAATTTGGGAAAAAATTGAATTTCCCTACAAAAATCGTTATATCTCCTGAATCTTTCGTCACAGACACCTCAAACATCAAATTCGTGATAAAGAAAACTGTTGTGGCAACCCACATTTTCCAATGGAAATATCACTAAACGATATTCATGGAAATATTCAATTAATTTCAATAAAATTTCAGTGAATTAGAGAAAATAGTGTACAATACACTCGCTTCTTCAAGGCTTTTTTTCAAATTTTGAACTCGTGGAAGAATGTCAATGCCTTCTGCATTTGTATTATAAATTATTCATTGTTACGAAATGATACATAGATCAGTATTGAGCCAACACTTGCTCACAAAATGCGGTTCTATGCGCGATGTCATATTTTAGGTTAAGCCATAGATCTCTCCGAACTACGTGATCACAGATTATCAGAACAACCCCCACCGTGCCACTTTTCCAATTTCCATCAATTCCGAATAACAGAATGGCGAATGCGCTAATAATTTTTCAGATAACGTGCTATGTTACTACGGCTCATGGGGCGCAAGCCGACCAGGTAACGGAAGCATCTATTCCAGGGATATACCGGCAGAGTTATGTACCCACATTTTCTACGCCTTCCTTGGACTCCACGAGAACGGGACGCTCAAAATTGCAAATTACTCGCTCGACATCGAGGAGGGTGAGCAAGATGATTTACTCGATTTAGAGATGCACCTTTTCGACCTTCGGCTCCTTTTCAGGGAATCTCAGGGGGCTCAGCGACCTGAAGAAGATCAATCCCGATTTGAAAACGATCTTCAGCATTGGCGGAGCGGCTGACAATACCGGTGATATAGGATTGATTGCAGATGACCCGGTGAAGCTGGAGAATATGGCGCAGAGTGCTATAGATTTCTGCAAAGAGTACAACTATAACGGAATCGACGTGGACTGGGAGTATCCGAATAAAAATGTGAGTTTTCCTCCGGAAATTTACCCAATTTCTTATTCCAACTTGTATTTACATCATTGGGGAAGCACCTCAGAGTATTAAACTTAGATAGAGGAAGCATATGTCATTTTCAGTAAGCAAATTTTGTCCCCAACATGAACTATCAAATTTGACATGAAGCGCGCGGAAATGAAAACATGTCTGTGATACCATATTTCACTCAATTCGCGAGTTCCTCTACAAAGAACGAACTTCTTATTTCTACATAGTGAATCAACGTTTCATATCAACTCAAAATATATTGGAATAAATACCTAAATATATCAGAAATTCAGAAAACAAACTTCAAGCGCGCCAAACGACGTGAAACAACCGATGACACTAGGAGAGCAAAAGTTGCCAAACCTTGGTATCAGCAGTATATACAGAAAATAATAAATATTCTGTTTATTATAAATTCGACAATTAGGAAAAATGTCGAATTCCAAATATTTAAATTTGCATATTTAATCGGGAATCACTCAAATAAATATATTTCATTCAATATAATATACATTCATAACGATATATAATAGTAAAATTGTGGATTTGAAAATATATCACTATCCAACAACGTAATCTAACCATGTTGGGGACATGTAAAAATTGCGTATACTTCCTCTATCTATGTTTATTACTCTATGAGAAGCATTGACATGAAATCAGAAGCTTTTCGTTCATGCGGACTTGTCTGGTACTCTGGTATATAAATATCAAAGTTATGATATCATTGTGCCAAAAACTTCACTATTTGATACTTTCTTTGTCTAGAAATACAATTCCAATTGGAAAAATATTAAAAACCATCCAAAAGAGAAATATATTATCCAAAATTGTTCAAATTGAGAAAACAATTTAGTTATTGAATAACTAAAATAACGTACGTTTCGGAATTTTTGTATTTTTTTCAACTCACCCTATAGAAAATTACGAAATTTGTACAACTAACTGTCTATTCATGCACTGTGCAACGTAAAACTGTGCGATTTACTTAACAAAGAGCACGATCAACAACTAATACAGTAGAATATGTGAAGTAAATTGCACGGCCAATGACCAATAAGATGAAACCTTTAGTAGCTGCCACGGAAACGAATAACAGCCCACGTGGTCAATAACTTTTTGACGTTTCATAATTGTCTCACGATTTGTCACCAGTTTTTGGATTTGACTAAGTTTTTATGGAAATGAATGGTCGTAGAAAAGGTATAGTACCCAACTCGAGTTGTAAGACTTTTTCTAGTCGTGCGTAATTGTAATATACTTCTCACAACACTTGTCATATAATATACAATTTGATACAATTTTTTCTTATCAGTTTCTTATAATCGAGGACATCGTAGACAGAGATAACAATCCCAACAGGTAGTATAGATCTTCTCTCTTACTCTCCTGTGAAATGGATATACAATGTGAATTTAATTGGAATAACAATTTAAGAGAGTTTACTTTTATCACTCAGTTCTGCAGTTTTGAAATTAACAAGGAAACAAACTTTCGAACCCGTGGTCAGATTTTGCCCAATAACGAACCGCGGCATTCAAGATTCAAGCCTATCCTGAAACTTTAAGTTTATAGATGTTTTTGTTTGGGAGTAATCGTGTTCACGGACGGCCGGACGCTATTGAATATGAAGAGGAATCATCATCAATGAGTCAAACCTCAAAATTATAGGCTTTTGACGAATTGATCAAGCAATCAGTTCGCAGAAAGATCCCTGAAAATGGGAATAATTTATTCTCTCACTTAACTACGTACCTACATCTGTTTATGACATAAGCTGCGATACGTAGTGAGAATATGTGGGGAGAAGGATAATTCCTCTGAAATTTGAACATGGGTGTCACGGAATGAGATAGACAGTCCATGTAATACGCTTTGTGACTATTGAAATGCATATTGCAGTCATTTCAAACTCCCAGAGTTCCAGCCTTCAGCATTATACGTGAAATAACAATATGACAAGCCTGAAAGGGTAAAAAAATAGAATAACCCCAATAACTTCTTTACATATCATGCACAACCATAAACGCAATTCTCCATTCTTTATTTAAAAAATGTACACTCAAAAAGTCTTTATATGTATCTTGGCTTAGTTATCATAAGCTAATCATTTTTTTCCGTTACCATACTGACATAAAAATGTGTATAAGTATTTTGAGGTTAGTTTTCAACAGAATGCAAAAAATTGTGGTCCGTTTTGCTTGAATCCAGAATAATAACACGTCACTCAACTCGTTTTTATCCATTTTTCAAATAACAACAAATGTAGCGTTACTTAACCTCCAATATCTCGGTAACAGACTTAAAGAAAAAAATTCATTAAATAAAAGCGATTATATGAAACTAATTAATGTTGTTGTTCTCTATTCGAAACTATATGGCTATTATAAAGAAATAGTAACAAAACCAATTTGATATTCTGAGGAGGCATTTAGCAAGTGCCTCTGTTAAGGAAAATTATTGAATAATAGGAGTGGGTCTTTCCTGGTGGTCTTATGCGTCTTTTAGCTCTTCGAGCCTTGTTAAATAATTTATGGTATCCCCGTTAATGTCATCCCAGGCTTCTTGAATTTGGTGATGAGGGTCAAATAGGTCTATTGGTGGTTGTAGTAAATTACCTAATCGATTGCAGGTTTATCCTACACATGTTCCACAGTATTGAGAAGTGTGGAAACTACAAAAGCAGGGTCATGTCTTTGTTTGAACACTTGCTTCGTGAGAACATGAGTAGTCTTGTTGGGAAATCAAATTGAATTCTTGTAGGGATAGCAGTGAGGAAAGCTGCTGTGAATTTCATCATTTCCCTCCTATTCCATTTTTAACGAAAGAAAATTTCTGAATTCAAAAATATGTGTTCAAAAGAAAGTATATTGCAAATGTTTATATTTTTTTCTTATGGTCCGTGAAATCAATAGTTTCCTAATAAAAAAATAAAATACAATATTGTGCATGAACGGATCTTCTCTAGTAGGTGGCTATCACATTTTTTTGCACATCTTCATTGGTAAAATATGGCCACCATTCCACCATTGTTTATATTTTTTAAAATGCTATAAACCAAATATGAATGAATAGAATAGTACTTAGATACGATTTGAATGAGAAGAAACTAATTAACTAAGAATTTAAAACCAATTATACAATTTGCTGCCAAATTTTTTCCCAGGTATTTTTGCACTGATTGTTCTGACATTTACGTCTTTCAAATCCCAGGTCTGTCGAATATATGGCACCACCAGTGCCATACCACTTTTTTTTTCGTTAGTAACAACCTTCAAAAGATACTTTTCAATATTTCACAGACCTCAAAAGAATGCTCCAGGGAAAAAACTTGGTTCTGAAGAAGAAGTTTTGGCCAGACGTTCTCGAGCCAAATTTACGAGGTGCGCATTCTCTCTAAAGATTATGCGTGTTTCGTCCCAAGAGCTGATGGACTCTTCAGTTAGGCAATCCAGCGATCTATGCCTAAGACACCCTCTCTCACAATCGTGGAGAGGTGACTCTGCTGCAACGCGGCGACCCAGCAGACAGAGTCACTACAAAGTAACTGCTAGAGTTTGAGCCTATTTGAAAAGCCAAAACGAATTTTTTATACGAAAAAAGAGAATTGAAAAGTGATAGGAGCATTTTAGTGCATGTATCTCTCCTGAAGGAGGCTATATTCACAAATAAAGTTGAATTTTTAAGAAAAATATGGGTTTACTGGCTAGGCCTAGGACTTAATGAGTGAAATGTCAAATATTTTCATCGTAACTAAGATTAGCCGAAGTTAGATCATGTTCTTACCAATCTTCTTCTTGATTCGAATATTCGCCCCTTCATTTGATTATAATTTTTGTGTACTAGGAAAGAGTAATCATCTTTTTGCTTCTAGGAAACATTCATCTCGCTGTTGAAACATCTCAAAGAAAGACTAGAACCACACGGATTACTACTGACTGCAGCAGTTGACCAACTACCTTTCAACGCTCCTTATGACGTGGTCAACATGACCAAGTATGATTGATTTAAAAGTATCAAAGCTCCCCAATGACTACATCTTTTTTCAGATACTTGGACCTCATCAATGTTATGTCGTACGATTTTCACAGTCCCTACTATCAAACAGGCCAGAACTCGCCCTTATACTCATCTCCGTTGGAAGGAGAATGGCAGAGGGATAATCTGAATGCAAATTCCAGTATGGTTCATTGGCTCGAATACGGGGCAATCAAGGAAAAATTGGTCATGGGTTGTGGTTTCTACGGAAAAGCTATGATACTCGAAGATGCGGCCAATCATGGTTTGATGGCTCCTGTTAAGACTGCTAACAATCCAGGGCCGTACACAGACAACATTGGAACTCTCGGATACAATGAGGTAGAAAACAATTCGATCAACTTTACCTTTTCATATATTTGGGGAAAAATAGGCTATTCGATATTATCAAATATATTGTCAAATTTATCAAATCAAATATTTTTGATTTAATGTTTGGCTACGTATTGAATTCTAACCTCAACCAGATTGATATAGTAAGAATATAATTTTATTTCTTCCAAAAAGTAAACGATCGAATGAATAATGAAAACAACATTATCGTATAAGACACTTGATTGTTTATACACCCAAGTGACGTCACTGATGACGTCGTATTACGTTGAATTGCGTTTTGGCTGCCACTTCGAATTTTATTTTTCGATTGACATTCTTTTGGGAAATATTGATGCGAATTGATAGTAACCTCTTTGTCAAATAGCTCATTGTCCAACTCGAATGTGAATTAATTATATGTTGGTTATTCTTTTTAAGCTCTGCGATTTCCATATGAAAAGCGCTACTGTTACCTGGGACGATGACCAGAAAGTCCCATATCTATATGAAGGAGATCTATGGGTGGGCTATGACGATGAAAGATCTGTGGCATTAAAGGTTTGTTTATATTTGTTTCAGCCTTCAATCTGTTATATCTATTTTTCGTTCAACTTTTCAATAGTTTTTTTTTGATGTTTTATATTTACTTCATATTTTAATGAGCTTTTTTTCGAAGGTATTCCATACCAAACCTTCATTTTCAAACGGAATGTACCTTATAATATTATGTTGTCCAAATATATATTTTTGAATGAATTAATGAATTAAACCAGAGTGCTTGTTTGAAAATTTTGATTGATGATTTTTTCAGGCCCAATACGTAAAAGACAACAATCTTTTTGGTCTGATGATGTGGTCTGTGGAAACTGACGATGCCCATGGAAATTGTGGAAATGGAAAATGGCCTTTGTTGAACTCTATCAACAAAGTAATGAAAGGGAGTTCTTAATTGAAAATTTTGTGTATTGAATAAAGAGAATTTAGCCCATTTCTGAATCGATTTTTTCTGCTTGAATGACATTTTTTAGATATTACGACCTGTTTTTGATTTCGGTTCGATTGGAGAGCGCACTGTAATCTTTTAAAACAAGCATTTTAAATTATAAAATTCTTGATTGTATACAGAATAAAATGATATGTGAGTGTTGAGGTGTTGAGGTAAAAGGTTTGTTTTAGCAGAGGTCCTCATCTCTTCACATACTGAGAAACCTCAGAGAAAATAGTCAAATGGGGTTAGGTCAGGGGATCGAGGTGGTCATACTATTGGTCCACCTTCTCTTTGAAATATTTCCTAAAAAAAAATTGGTAGTCCATATATTGCGCACCACCCATTTACACTGAGTCGCCTCTAAGATCATTTTTCTATTAAAGAAAAGAGATTTTCCTTTTACCAGAGGTTCTGGTTTAATTAAGGGTATCTTTCTCGAAATTGAAAAAACTGGCTTTGAGACTTAATTAGAGCATATAGAACATGGACGAAAAATTTACTCAATTGCGTTCAACTAATGTCACCAATTTGACTTGATTCTCTAATGTCACCAATCATAGCAAAAATCACAAAGATCAGTTTGCTGCTTTGAAAGTTAGGACCTTTTGAAATTTCTCAAAATTTTCAAAAATACCTTGTATCTCGTGGACAAGGGTCCTGAGTTGACTTCAAGCAATATTTTCCACTCAACGAGATGTCCTCTATTATCTCCTGAGCGTTGTCCCATTGGTTTATTAATCATAAAAAAATATATTCAATATATTCAAAGTATATGTATTATCTTTTCTTCCAGATTTTTGAAGAATATACGTTGACTTCTTAGTAGACAATAATAAAAGATTCACGAACAAATGATAATATAGTGTTTCTTCTTACCTTCAAAGGGAGAAAAAAAAATTCGAATCAATATTGATGCATTAGTGTCATTACTTGAATAAATAAAAATTTGCATCTGATCTATTCATATTTTGTGAAGCACGAAATTTTTATCATGAACATAATTTTAATTTTCCACTTGTTATGCCACTTGAATGACAATATTCAGTAAAATATAATAAGAAAGCAATGAATCGCTCACAAATTAATGATTTGTATGATTGGTTTTTATTTTCTTTAGACTTTATTCGGACTGTGAACTTAAATTCTGTACAGTCAAATATATTGTACTTTGAGTGTGGTGGATTCACATCAGCTGATATTATTCATGTTGTTCTTTCATATGCTCTTTGGATTTTCTATAGCAGATTTGAGTAAGTAATGAGTAATTCATAGAAATCAATTTTAGTCGCAATTTTGGTTTGAAGCCAGACGTGGTCTTAAAGCGATAATGTCTGACGTAACCGTGGTCAAATTCAAATTTGTCCGTTCATCCAAACATCCGTAAACAAGCTAACTCTCGAACAGAACTCCTTTAAACTTTAAATTTTCAGAGTTTGAAACATTAATGGGCAAAATTCGACAAGGAGTTCCATAAATATGAACTTTGGAAATTTCGTTTTCTTCATACTTAATTTCAAAAATACGTAGGTATTCAATCGAGATCAATTTTCGCATTTACATGTAAAATAATAATTTCCAGTTTCTTGCAAAATTTCATATCAATCATTTCATAGTTTAATATAAAGCTTGGTGCATATTTCGTGTTGATTGAATCTTCAGAACCATAGAAAATTCAAGCAGAATCTTGAGAAAGAAATAGCAAATATTTCCGAAACAATATGGACGTGCACTCAGATATATCAGAAAAAATTCAACAAAACATATCTATATTTCAGAATGTAGAGAATATATAGCACAAGCAGAAGCTACCAATCAAACATCACCTGCTGAACCTCTTCCCCTTATAATTTCTGGTGACAAGAGTGTAGATGGAGAATTTCCTCACATGGTGAGAAAGTTTTGACATAAATCTACGATTATTTACCTTGGAACTGAATGAACCCATTCAAATGAGACCACAATGCATAGATGTCATAATAATTAATTGTAAATTGTATGAAGATAAGTAGTAGGGTATTCCACAACTGCACAATTCGGCATTTTCAAACACTTATTTTTTTTTTAGTGGCTATAATTATTTTGATTAGCAATATTTGAAATTTTGTTGATGAATTTTAAACTAGCTCGAACAAGCTAGAATGCTAAATTTTAAATCTCATTCTATGTACCTACTTCCGAATTGATTCTGATTCCTGAAATATCAATAAAAAAATCGAAATAATTCAATGTTACCTATTCGCCAATTTGTAGTTTTATACGAAGTAATGTGAAATTTTTCAAAGAGAATAAGTCGAGAATTTAACCCAAAATTTCGGTATGATCTCAACTTCTTCATGAAGGATCATGAAAATTAAAACAAAACAAATATGAAATCTACTACTTACTAGAAAAAAGAAGAAGATGGAAAATACAAATTCATTACATACCTAATCCTTTTAATTTTTAAGGCACACATAGGATGTAGGAAAAACGGCTCTGATGAATACAATTGGGCATGTGGAGGAAGTTTAATTTCTAAATTTTTCATCCTCACGGCAGCTCACTGCACTGACAATCCCGACATGTAAGTTGAAATTCATGAAATTGAATCAGAAGAAACGTAAAGCACAGAAATAAATTGACTTTTAAATGCGAAGCATCGAAAAGGAAAAAAGTTCATAAACAAAATTTCTCCACGACTGTTCTTATTTCGAATTTGATCACAAAATGTTAGTATTCCATCTCTAGATATGTAATAATAATTTTACAACACCTGGTTTAGTGAGCATTTTGACTGAATTTCATTCCGTCACTTGTTATGGAATTAATAGGTATTCTGTAAATATTTCGATAACATAGAGAACGAAATCTATCTGTGTTCAGATTTGATTGTCATATTAATTGCAGTTTTCAGAACGTCATATTCGTTTTGAAATAACGTGATTCAATATTTAGCGTTGAAACAAACAAAAATGGATGCATCAAGCATATCAGATCTGGAAGTTCAAAATCCTCCACACGTGGAGGGAGTGTAGTCTGTTTATCGGCTAGAATGAAGATCCAATGCTAGTGATTCCTCAGGCTCACCCTCGGAATGATTCACTAGCTTCGCATTTCCATTCTAACCTTGAATTTGAGAATGATGGGTATATCATTAAGTGCGCAAATTTTTGTATTGTCTTTTTGTCGCATTATCACATCAATGATGTCTTGATTATAAATTATGATAACCAAGTTTCTGTAACACAGTTCAAAATTGATCACGATTTGCGCTAAAATCTTCAATGTTCCCAGCTTACGATGAGAATGAAATGATATCAATTTCAGTGGTGTTCCGGCGTTAATACTGTTAGGAAGTACTAGCATTCATTACCAAAAAAATACTCAACTAAGAAATGTGAAAAAAACCATAAAATATCCTACAAGAAAAGGATATTACAACGATATTGCTCTCATCAGAATGGATCGCCCAGTAGTGTTTGATAGTTATGTAAGGCCCGCATGTCTGAATACTTGTGAAAAATGCCAATTTGATAAAGTGGTGGCTACAGGATATGGAGTTGAAGATTATAGTAAGTAGATTTTAAGATCTCGACTGATATTAATTTTTTTTTTATCCTTTTATATGTGCTTGGCTTTCATCCAAGGTTTGGAAACTATTGCTCTACAATAGTGTCATCGGTTGTTTCACGTCGTTTATTGGCGCGCTTGAAGTTTGTTTTCTGAATTTCTGATATATTTAGGTATTTACTTCAATATATTTTGAGTTAATATGAAACGTTGATTCACTATGGGACATAAAAAGTTCATTCTTTGTAGAGAAACTCGAGTGAAATATCGTATCACTGATATGTTTTCATTTCCGCGCGCTTCATGTCAAATTTGATAGTTCATGATGGGGACAAAATTTGCTTACTGAAAATGACATATGCTCCCTGTATCTATGTTTGTTACTCTGAGGCTATCCAATAAATTGTTTCATTTTGAATAGCCCGCTATCTGGGTGGCTGTCAATTTTGAAGCTGTCATTTTTGACATTTGACAAGTAAAAACCACGATATCACTAAAAATGGAAAGCTACAAGCTTCAACAACGCGAAAATGATGAAAATTTTGCAGTCCTATCTCACAATAGTATAACTGGTTGGAAAAATTTGAGCAATTCGGACAAGTTAAGATGTGAACATTATAAATCTCGGTTTTTGAGCTGGTGGTGTGATTGGACCTTACTTATTTAAAAATGAGGCTGGTGCAACTGTTTCGGTGAATGGATTGCGCTACCAAACTGTGATTAATTTTTTTTTCTCCTCCAACTTGAACTCGGTGCTTTCCTCTTTTTTTTTCTGAAATTAATTTCCTTTATTTGGCACAGCTTCGACGAATATGAGTGAACACTTGTTAAAAACCCACTTGGAGATTTATCCAAATGAAAACTGCTCGAATATCCATGGACAAACAATAAAGAGAATTTTGCCTCAAGGTGTTTTAAAATCTCAACTATGCGCGGGAAGCACTGAAAGAAACGATACATGTCATGGAGATTCTGGAGGACCTCTGCAGATACAGTTAAACACTGAATTCTACATGTATAAAATAATTGGTTTAACTTCCTTTGGACTTTTTTGCGGGCAACCCAGTACACCTTCCTTCTACACCAGGATATCGTATTATGTGAGATGGATTGAGAACATCGTATGGTGAAATCACTTAAAATTTTAGTTTTGTTTATTTTCTTTATGCTCACGAAGTGTAATGTTATTGATTTCAATGAAATAAACAACACTCTTGAAGAAAAGTTTCTCTTGCTTTTGTACCATTTCATTCAAATCCTATTACATTATTTGAGAGTTCCATGAATATTGCTGTTCGAAATTTCAATTTCCTTATAATTTCAAAACACCTAGAAAATTCAATAAGAGTATCGGAATAAAATTCATCAGTGATAACGCATTCGATAATATCGAAATTTGCTTGTATGCAACACAAATAACAGATTTCTATGACCTAAAAAAATGAGGACTTTCCAGTTTCTATCATTGTGATCAATTGATTGGTCTTAGATTCAGCTTATTGTCTCATAAAAATTATTATCAATCTAAATACTGATATGTCATGTATAAAAAATATATATAATACAAAAATTGTAGTAAGGAGTAAGGCCTTTCATTCAAAGAGTTGATAAAGAATTCTGACAAAGCAATAAGAATTTATCTTAGATTATTTACAATAATCTAAGGAATTTATGAATAATAATCTAAGGAATTTATGAATAATATTCTATGTTCTAAAAAATAACCTAAAACCAAATATAACCTTAAAATAAAATACTCTCAACTCTTGGTAAATGAATGAATTCGTACATAATTTTTGATACATGGTTAATTGAATGGTTGATATTGAAGTGTGTAAAAGTTCTCGATCGAGTAATATAAATTTACTCAATAAAAATGGAAGTTGATAAGAAACAGAAAATGAGTGTACCCGGGTTCGCAGATATTGAAGATGAGGAGAATCAGAATCTTCCTAAGCCTAATAAAAGTTCCAAAAAAAGCGGTGGTTTTCAGAGTTTTGGTCTCACCCATAATGTTTTGAAAGGGGTGCTCAAAAGAGGTTACAAAGTTCCAACCCCAATTCAAAGAAAGGTAGGCAGTATTATAGTCGATATGTTGTTCTCAATATAATTAAAAGAGAAGTATTGCTAGTAAAGTCTCTAACTATTAAAATTTAATTTCTTTCAGACAATACCATTGGTACTGGAAGGCAGAGATGTTGTTGCTATGGCCAGGACAGGTAGTGGTAAAACTGCCTGCTTTTTGATACCGATGTTAGAAAAACTCAAACAGAGGATTGCCAAAACTGGTGCAAGAGCACTAATTTTAACACCTACGAGGGAACTGGCTCTACAGGTATATATCAGATAAACCAATTGTCAAAATTAGAAATCTTACAAATTAAAATTTTCAGACTTTGAAATTTATAAAAGATCTTGGAAAATTTATGGATCTACAAGCGGCTGTAATTTTGGGAGGAGATTCAATGGATGAGCAGTTTGCTGCTATCCATGGAAATCCAGACATTATTGTAGCTACACCTGGACGTTTCCTCCATGTTTGTATTGAGATGGACTTGAAGTTGACCAGTATTTCCTATGTTGTTTTTGATGAGGCCGATAGGTTGTTTGAAATGGGCTTAGAAGAACAATTGTCAGAAATAGCTTCTAAATTACCAGACTCAAGACAGACTGTATTGTTTTCTGCTACATTACCCAAAGTTTTAGTTGAATTTGCTAAAGCAGGATTATCAGATCCAGTTTTGATAAGGTAAAGTAATATTAATTTGTATATAGAAAAAAAATTGAAGCATAAGCGTTCAATTTGAGACTTATGATATTATATATTGTACTTTACGCACAAATGGGACTTATTCCATGATGATGAAAATGTACACTGTCTAATTTTTGTAATTCTTAAGAGGTATCCTTCTTCAATGATATTATTATCACATAAAAGTTAAAATATTTAATCTTTCAGATTAGATGTAGAGACTAAGATTCCGAAAGAATTGGAATTATTTTACATCAATGTTAGGCATGAAGAAAGATTGGCATCACTCCTGGTTTTATTAAAATCTCTAATTGATTTGGAACAACAAACGATAATTTTTGCAGCAACCAAACATCATGTAGAATATATACATATGGTGAGCAATTTTTCTTGTCAATATTCAATGTATTTTAAATATAATGTTCCTTCCATAGGTACTAGAAAAAGTTGGTATTCCAAATAGCTATATTTACTCTAATTTGGATCCTTCAGCAAGAAAAATACATACTGCTAAATTTGCTGCTGGGAAAGTCAAAGTTCTGGTAGTTACTGATGTTGCTGCTCGTGGTATTGATATTCCAATGCTGGATAATGTTATTAATTATAATTTTCCAATGAAACCAAAGCTTTTTGTTCATAGAGTTGGTATGTATAATTTTATATTTTACCTACAATTTCTCTTCAACCTATTTTTTTTTAGGAAGATGTGCTAGAGCAGGTAGATCAGGTAAAGCATATTCTTTAGTAGGACCTGATGAATATGCACATTTGTTAGATCTCCATCTATTTTTGGGAACAACTGTATCTCTTTGTACTCTACAAAATAAGGAAGGAAATTTAGGAATCATTCCCCAACATTTGTTGGAGGACCAACAAAGTTATCTGATAAATTTACATGAAACATATTCTGATTTGGTAAGAAATTAACAATTCCTCAATATTCAAGTAAATACACTTAGCTGAGTCATTTATTAATTAATCTAAAATTATACAAACTATCATTCTACAGTTTTGACCTAAATAAATGATTTATTTTTTAGGTAAACAGCAGAAAAGTATCTGAGAATGGATATCAACAATACTTGAGAACAAGACCAGTAGCTTCAACTGAAAGTAATAAAAAGGTGAAATATATACCATTTCGGAGTTGTACTATTCACCCACTCTTCAGAAGTTCTGGAGAAAGTATAGAAGAGGAAAGACAAGAAATAATTGACAAAATGAAGCACTATAGGCCACATGGTGTAAGAACCTTGACATTCTCATTCATGAATAAAATTGATTCAACTATGCACCCACTAATTCATTAATTAATTTTCCAGACTATATTTGAAATTGTCGGAAAAACAAAGTCAGAAGAGTATAAAACCATGAAAACTAAACGAGCCTTACATAAAGATAAAATTGTTGAACATCATGTAAAAAAAGAAGAAAAATTATCAGAGCTCAAAATTTCTGGACAAAAACATACAAATACACTTGCTGACAGTAGTCAAAATGATATTGATGAGGCTTTCCACGATGTTGTTCTACCCAAAAAGAGGAAAATTGAAGATTTATACAAAAAAAATGTTAAGAAGCCAAAAAGAGATGAAAATTATATTCCTTATTCTTCCTCCGACAAACATACAGAAGATGGGTAAACATTGAATACTTTTTAATAAAAAATATATAAATATAATGATATAATAAATTTTCAGATTAGCAGTTAATAAATTTCAAAATGAAGCAATGGATGCTCAGCTTGATATTGTTGGTGATTCATCAGAAATGATGAGAATGTCTAAACAAATGAAAAAATGGGATCGAAAAAAGAAAAGAATGGTTGGAGTAGAGGTAAAAAATATTGATTGATTAATGTTTTGAATGTCTAAAAAAAATATTCCTATTTCAGAGTAAAACAGCTGGAAAAATAAGAACAGAATCAGGGGCATGGATACCTAAAACGTATAAAAGTGATAGATATTCCCAGTGGAAAGAAAAAACAAAAGCTGATGAAAACAATGATTACGAAGATGAAGAAGACGGGAACCAAAGTTTCAACAAAGGTATTTTCTACATCATTTTTTCTAGCATATATATTTGACATTACTATACTTTTAGGTCCCTCTGCTGGTTTGAGAACACATTGGGCTAGACACAACGAAAAAGTCAAACAAAAACAAAGAAAATCTGAACTGAAGACAACTGACGAAATCTTGAAAGCACGTAAAATTGCTGCTAAAAATAAAAGAAATAATATGAGAAGGGGAAAGAAAGGAAAGAGGAAATCTAGGAAATGAGAAATTGAAATGAGAAGATTCTGAGAAATATATTGGAGACTTCAAGTATATTTTCATGTTATTCATTTCAGTCAAAAAAGTATTGTTGAATAATGAAAAAATTTTTAATAAAAAGGAAAGGTTTATCTATATTATTTTCAATATTATTTGTGATAATTAAAATAACTCAATGTCATATTTACTGTTTTATTATTTTCTAAGGTATATTTGATATAGGTTTATAAATAGCAATCGCTGTTCTCAAGTGTTAAATCAATAATTTCCAACCATTGGTTTATTTTATGTTCAACATATTTTCAAATAGTCTCCGATATATACCAGAATCAGTCAAAAATCTCGAAAAGGAAACGTCTTATTCAAAAATGTTTAGATTAAAAGGTTGATGGTTTTGAGGGTGAAGTCCACTTATGCAAAACCTCTCCCAATTGATTTCCCCTTGTGGGGAGTACGGGGGTCAATTTTGGAATTTCTAATGGAAACCCCCAATGATAACGAAACAGATACATTAAGGTCATAAACAAATATTTCAAACTTGTTTGTTCAAAACTTTTGTATTTTTTGGCGTAGAATACAAATCTGCAATAAAAAACAGAAGTTCCCATTTGAAATTTCAAAGTTGACATCCGTACCCCCTACAAGTGGGAATGAAAGAGGTACTGGCATAAATGGACTTATACTTCAAAATCATTAAGCCTTTATTCGAAACATTTTTCCCTAATATGTTTCCTTTTCGAGATTTTTGACTGATATAAAATATCATATATATAAATATAAAGGTTTTTTATTAAATATTCATGATTCAAGTAATATGATTTTCTATCATAGTCCCTATAAATTGTGAAAATGATCATCTGAGGTTATCAAAATATGGTCTCAAATTAAATAATACATGAGTAGATCTTTATTGAAAGAGAAATAAGAAAAAAAATATACAACATTAAAAAAGAAATATGCAACATCAAAAAAAGGAAATATGCAACATTGAAAAAAGAAAATATGTAACATCATAAATAAACGATTAGGCTATACACGATAAAATTTCCAACATGTACATAGAATTATTGAGGTCATGGTAAAGAGAATTGAGGTGAGGTGGATCAAATCATCATACTAAGATACTAAACAGGTACAATAAAAACAAAACTATTTTTATATCATCATTAACATCTATGTTTGACTAAAGTTTATTAAATAAATTCTTCTTCCTCCTCCTCTTCCTCTTCTACAATTTCCTCTTCTTCTTCTTCATATATTTCTTCAGGTGGTGGTGGTGGTGATGGGAGTGGAGGTAACATTTCCTGCAGTTTTTCGACAGTGTTCTGATCCATCTCGCCCAGATCAAAATCAAAAGTTTTAGATACCCCATAGAGGCCTGTATCAGAGATAACCTCCACTATCTACAAAATTAGGAAAAAATTGAATAACACTGTGTGAATCAGGTTAAAATTTTTTAACTCACCTCTTGGAGTCGATCATTGTCTGTCACCAACATAATTCGTTCTTTAAGAGCACACAATTTGGTAAAAGTTTCTGCATCTATATTTGAATATGATTCTTCATCTGAGTGTCCTTTGCTGTATCTATTATTCATGTCGATTTCAGGTGATGTTAAACCATCATCAGGTGATGACCTATTCCCTTTACCAACCTCATCAAATTCACTCTCATCTTCTTCACCAGACAATGGTTCCTTTTCTGCTCTTCTCAACTTTGCAGGAGATTCTTCTATGTCAGAATCTGGTCTTTTTCTCTTTCTTGGGCTATCGTGTTCACCTTCAAGTATTTCTTGATCGTCTTCTTCCATAATAATAGGTGATGAACCTGAGCTGTAAGCCAAACACAAAACTGCTTCCTCAAAAATTAAGGATGATGTATCATCATGCCATATTGCAAAATTCATGGTCAGAAAGGATGTATTTGGTAAAAAAGGATGATCATCTGGTAATAAAAGTTAATATCGTATTGAATGGTCAAATTCTGAAATGCATCGAAATTTTTATACCCACAAGGAATATTTGTGTTTTGGCTTTACAAATATTACTTGTGCCCCTTAGATCATTTGGAGACACTGTCCTACCATTACCATGAATAAAAAAATTAAAACTACTATCAAAGCCATACCAAAGCTTACACAGAACACATTTAATTTGCTTAACTCACACTAGTGCTGAGTGGTAATAAAAAATTTGAAAAGCACTGACTTGAAGTAATGAGGTCTTCATTCTCTCTGATGAGTCAGAAACCAATCATATTTTTGGAGAAAAATATAGGTACCATAAAATGAAAAGATATTACTTACGATTCTACATATGACGGTGGTAGTGAGGGTATGTCCATAGCCTCTTCACTATGTATTGGGCAACGGGGAGCTGAAGTTTGCTCCAAATTTTCATCACTACCAAACAAATTATTGCTTTCTGACGTATCAATTACCAAAGACTGGCTTGAGGCATTAGAAAATAATTGATCAGTGTGATTAAATTGGTCCTGTTCCTCCTCTACTCTTTCAGGTACTTTAGTTGTTTTTTCATCCTCATCTTTCCTTTCCTTCTTGTGCTTATCCCTTTTCTTATGCTTATGTTTTTTTTCTTCAGATTTATCTAAACAATGAATATATTCATCTTGTGAAATGAAATTCATATCCACACTATTATTAACACATTATTCATGTGCAAATTTAAATTGAACCTACCTGCTCTTTCTGTTTTTGGTTTCTCATCTTCTTTTTGATTATCTTTTTTTTCTTGTTTATTTTCTTTCATTTCTGATTCAGCAAGTAATCCTGGAGCTGCAGCAGACTCTTCAGGTAATGAAGCTTCTTTAATTCTCATTTCTTTATGTTTCGATTCACCTCTATCCCGATGTTTTTCCTTTTCTCTTATTGATTCTCTTTCTTTTTTCTCTTTTTTAATTCTTTTTTCTTCTTCATCCCCTTTGTCTTTCTTTTCTTTCTCATCTAAAATGGGTCAATATTTTCATAAACTGTTTTACAAGTATAAATTTCAATTTACAAAATGATTTAAAACTTTCTTTTCTTCCCACATTGCTGAAAGTTTTCTTGAAAATAAATATTATGAAAACAATGACTGTCAATGTTTCATATTGGAGAGAATTAGACAATGCTCATCTTGAGAGACATTAATTAACTTAATAACAGGACAGAGGTAACAAGATATTTCAAAATTTTATGAGGTTTTAGGAATATTTAAAGGAAAATTCCCTTATATGGTAAGTCGCTATGTATGCAAAATAATTAAAAGTATGATTAATTGTGCACAGAAAGTACATTGAAAAACATCCCAAAAAATATTTGTGATCAAATTTTATCCCAAGAAAAGTTCACAATTAACTTTTGTTTTGCTTACTTTTGTTATCTTTTTCACGATACTTCTCAGCAGATGTGCTCTGAGTTGGTTGAGGACTGCTTGGTTTTGGAGAAGGATTTTTTGGACTAGGTGATCTTACTTTTGGAGATCTCTCCATTTTTGAATTCTTTTCTTTATTTTTGTCTCGATCCTTATCTCTTCTCTCTTTATCCTTTTTTTTTTCTTCTTTTTTATCTTTTTTTTCTGCCTTGTCTTTTTCTTTCTCTTTGTGGGGACTATGTTTATTTTTTGTTTTATCAGAGGCTGAAAAAATATTTATATAAAAAAAATATATATATATTTTTTTGATAAACAGATTGATACTCATTAGGAAAGATGGATATCTTTTAATAATTCAAATAGGAACAAATGAGAGTTAAAGAAAACATGTAAACTCATTTTGTACATACCTCTATCTTTATCAGACTTAACGATGGTTTTGTTCTCTTTTGATGGTGTTGAAACTTTCGGATCTTGTACTTTGGATGTCTTTGTTATAGGTGTTCCAAATAAATCTTGAAAACTATTTGATGTGGCTGTTTCCACCTTAGGTTTTTTAGATGGTGATTCTCCACTCAATTTTGGTTTACCTATTAACTGATTCTTTTCTTCATGTAGTATAGATTTATTTTCACTTATTTCCTGAGAATTACTGGTTACCTGAAAATTCAAATGATGTTAGCTTATTACCTATATAGAAATCATAATTTTCATATAGGTCTTATAGTCCCCATTAAAAAGTGTTCACATAAAATTCACTAATTATTAAATATTAAACAGAAAAGTTTTTTGCAATAATTTTTACTTTCAAATACTTAGATTATACTCAGTACATTACTTAGTTTTTGCATCCATAATCATAACCCAATACAAACTACAATATTAATATACCTACATGAACATATTTCAAAAAAACTCAGCATTAATCAAATGTTCTATGTTGAACGTTTTTGTAGTTTTATCTCATTTTTCACAATTCACATCTGTTAATAGTCCATCTGTTCAATCAGTTGTTTATTTTCTTAACATAAACACACACTATAAGTTTGAAAGGCTACTCTCATTTTCCTTTTTCAAAAAGTTCCAATTTATTTCGGTTAATATTCTTCTATTTCCTTATTTGCCAGAAAAATGAGCATTACTTAAAATTCAGATAATTATATTATTTTTCAATTATTTTAGTTTTATTATTTCTACTTGTTTGCATACCACTTGGTTATCAACTAATCAGTTAATTTTCAAAGGTACTTTGGTGGTACTTTTCTTATATTGATATATTTGTTTATTTCAATCATCTGATGAGAAATGTGTTTTAGTTTTTGTTTAAACATTATATGTATGATTTAGGGATAAATTTTCAAGAGAAAACTCAGATTTTTCTTTATAAATTTCAAATTAAAAAAGCCAGTTTACACAAAAGCTGATGTTACATCTGCAATGTTAAAAAATATAGGTAGGTAATTGATGAAATCATTGCTATAACTTAATAATCCATATCAGTGTTTTGAATATAATTATCTTTCTGAAAGAAATAAATATTTGACTGAATGTATCTAAAATAAGAAGTTTAAAAAACATTTAATAAATTTTTTCTTCAATGTATCAATTTGTTTCTGTTGTATTTCTTAAAATCAGAAATATACAATACTTTGGTTGTATGAAAATTGAAATTAAAAAAATTACAAAAATCTTAGAGAAAATAATGATTTAATTATATTCTAGGGATTAAAGAACTCCCAGAAAGATTAAAAATTAAAGTCGGAAAATTACTTACAATAGCTCCACCTCTGAGCAATTTTTCTTTGAAGTCTTCAGGTGGTGAAGTAAAAATATACTTCTCTTTCCTGACTTTACGAAGGGGTGGCCCTGTCCTTTGTAGGGATAAATCATAGCTGAACTTAATCTTTTTAGGTTCAGCACTATTTCGAAGGTACACTTCGATAGGAATAATGAAACCAGCATATCCTGATTCCTTCACTGAGTATGGTGGTTCCTTGATTACTGAAATTCAATAAAAAAATGTTTAACGGAAATAGAAATCTTAGGACCAAGCACTGAACCAGTAGATATTCATAATATTAATTATCACTCTAAAAATATGCCTCAATATCACTTTAATTGAATAGTTCAAATTTCTATTCTGTTATCTTTAAACATAGAGTTTATGACAAACCTACGTAGTTTGATTTGAAAAATTAGGCTGTACTCACCTCTTCTGGGTTTTTGAAACGTTTCATGTAAGTAGAAAACTACTTTTTCTACATAATAATGAATGTTTGCACCATCACATCCTCGAACAAAAATTTTCCAGTCATGAGTAAATCCTTCTGGAGTATTTTTTGTTCTTAAAGTAGCTTCATGTCCAATTTCGAAATTTATTTTTAGTGACATTCTATATTAGATTAGATTCTCGATAATAATATTCGAAGCAATTGAACACTTTTTCATTTAAATTTTTCCTAGGTGAAGAAAATTGTATAATTCATAATAACCTAATTTCAGAACAGTCCCACGTCTGAAATATCTGTCCATGTAAGGGCTATACAAATTTAGGGGTATATTATTTTAATTGATTCTTACTTTATCAATTAATCAATATACAATAATAATATTCGTAAATTAGAATGTGTCGTATATAAACAAAACAATTGACCTTGTAAATTTTAAACAGTAATACCAATACCAACACAAAAGCATTCAACTTTTACTTCGAATTGATACATGTTTAGTCCTTTTTTTGTATTATTAAAAGGGACTTTCCAATAAAAGTTCAATTTAGGTCTAGTAGTGGATTGGTTCTGCTAGTTTTAAATATATAAATCAGAGACAAGACAAGGGACAAGTCGGTCGCGAATATAAATATAGATTTTTCATGCCTACCAACTTCTTTCACAAAATATTTTTAATCTTTATTATTCAATTTCTTACAAAATTTCCTATTTTTATTACAATTTGAGCTTTCAAGTTAAATAGTTGTATCCAATATTATATATTTGAAAATTTTGATTTCATTTGATTATACCTATATACCTCTTGTCATCAATCGTTTGAAAAAATCCGTATGCGGAAATTATTAGTTTTGATTGTAATTTATTAGATGTATCGCATTAAGATACTCAATTTTGATCATTTAACCACATACCATGCACTTTTTACAAAAAATATACATATCAGCATATCCCTTCATAAAAGAAATTAATATAACATGGTAGGAAATTTGTTCTTTTCATCAAATCAATAATTCCCCCATTTTAATCATCTGGAACCAATTTTTTCCAATTCAAATAACGCCTCAAACTTGTCTAAAATATTAAAGATTCTCTACCATTTTTATCGGTCAGTTAGGTTTTTGTCCTTAACGTTGTTAATTATATACCTACTGTATTTTATGATGCAAATTCATTAGAAATGAATGGCCTTTTTTTTCATCCATAGAAAACTAACAAACAAAATGAAGAAGTAACTTTGGCCATACTTCACTACTTTCTTTTTCACTCATCACATCAATAAAGCAATGGGAGTAATAATTATCAAGGAATCACTTGGTCAAAGTAATTAACATTACACAGGGTACATATTCTCTACTGAATATGTAAATGCATTATTCTTAGGTGAAATATCATCTTAATTTGAACAATTTATATTATTAACATTTATAAGAATAACTATAACAATAAAAGACATCCTCGCATCAGGATCTTTTCAAAAGTTGTGACAAAAGCAGTCTGAAAGAATCTTCAGTTGATTCAATACTTAGTAAAATTGTAGTCGAACCATTTTTCCTCAAACAATAAAGAGATGATTTCTTTTTTATTATTCCAATTGTATTGTATGTTGAAACCAATTTAAAATAGTCTTGTTTAATGTAAGCCTTTTCCTCTTTCTGACATAGCTAAAAATACTTTACAAAGAATGGAATGAAGAAATTTATTCTCTAAATGTTTTATCACGTTTCAATTTCAGGATCTCAATCTGCAGGTATCTCCACTTTCCAATTTCGAGCTTGTCTTAGTTTGATTTTCCGCTTCATCTTCTTTTTCTGATTTCAAATTGAGTGATTTTCTTCTTTCGCATTTTCCTGTCAGTAAACAATTAAGAGCTGCCTTTTCTCCTTCTTTCGGATTTGATTCCCAAGGATTCCAAAATTTGAGAATTAAAGGTTGAATAAATCGATGGAATAGATATAGAATTAAGGGAATGATAAAACAAGA
Source organism: Harmonia axyridis (assembly GCF_914767665.1). NCBI lineage: Eukaryota > Metazoa > Arthropoda > Insecta > Coleoptera > Coccinellidae > Harmonia > Harmonia axyridis. Next base: position 14,027,992 of record NC_059503.1, read on the forward strand.
AATGCAGCCAGCCATTTTTCAGAATCACTAAATGTTGATCATTAGATTAGATCCTTATTTTGATTAATAAAAAAAATTTGACATTCTTTGATAGATTCCATAGAATCCAATAAACGATATTCTTCTTTATCAAGTTGTTGAGTTTCTCGGAGAAATTATATTGGATTTTTTGAAATAAATAAAATAAAACTTTTGAATATTCAAGTAATAGTCTATAAGACGAAAAAAAAACAATTTTGGGTAGTAGAGAAAAACTGATTTTGTAATGTTCGACATAATAACCGATTATTAAAATATAAGTAAAAGTTAAAATATAAGTAAAAGTGCTATTCCTACTCACTAATAGTTTTCAAAAAGCATTTAATTTGGATCAACCCAATGTCATCATTATTATTTCGATCGATTACGGAAAACTCTTGAAATTAGCAAGCTGTAATAAGTTATACCATAGTATAAGCAAAGGATAGTAAGCCAGTGTAGTGCTTTTTTCGATTTTGTTGATGTTGAACGCCATCTAGTTGTACTCACGTTTAACTCGAATTTTACTGTCAAAAATTAGTCCGTAAAGTGAAGCCCTCTGAAAAAATTGGTGTTATTTTGAAGAACTAAAATATTTGAAATAGAGTGGTCAGAAGATTTCTATATTTTGATATTTTTTCTGCTCTGTAATAAGCATTTACGCCAGTGGCGTGTATTTGAAATAACTTAATAATAACATCAAAATTGTTGGCAATGTCATGCGACCCCTTTTCAACCACGCCACTGAATGAATTATCGTATTATTTCTGCGCCATCTATAGCTCATGATTCAGTGCCATCTATTATCGAGTTACTTCTCCAAATCCAAAACCTACTACAGTAGCGACCCCTGGTGACTATTTCCTTGCCGTCAAACGGCGGTTGGCTTACAATCCTTTCCTTATACTATTGTTATACCATAGTATAAAGAAGGATAGTAATCCAACCATACGGGGTTAAAATTTGACGGCGTGGAGTGCACCAATAGATGTCGCTGGGGATTTGCCATCCAGTGCACGTCTTAGCTTATTTCAGGACGAAGCATGTCGTAGCTTGATTCTGGTACATACTTAGGTTTCGGACAAGACGTACCTCGATAACAGATGGTGCTGACCCAATAGATATAGATGTCGCTGTATTTTAAATCTACCCTGGAATCTAAACCAGTGGCGGATACTAAAGTTGGGCGGATTTGAATCGCCTCTTCAAGTTTTTTCGAACGTGATTATATCGAAAAATTAATGATTGATTGTTTTCTCAATTCTGGTATTATTCGCATGTATGTATATTGTATATACTTTGTTTCGGCGTTAGTCTGGAATAAAATTCATTTTCTTCAACCAATAACTGAGAATAAAAATGCGTAAACCCGTTAATCGATTATTAATTTTCTCCAGTTTTTGATAATAAAATATTTTTTTCCTACAACCCTTTGGCTGCAAACTACCAAACTTTCAAATGTAAATATATGTCATGTGTGGGCTCTTTGGAAATTTTATGAAAAATGAAATATTTCCATACATTTGTAACTTACATGTACATTTGACTTTCATGTTGTTATAAGGAAAATAAATAAATAAAACCGATTGGTATGCTGAGTTTTCGTTATATTTACATAAACATAATATGGCACAATTTCATACATTTTGCGTATATCCAAAACGCCCATAATGATTTGGATGAAATTTGGTATTAGGATGGTGTTTTGAAAAACATCATTAAAAAAAAAACTTATTTGATAACTATTTATGATAGCCTTTCCAAATGAGAACACCGGGCAAAGCTCGGTCGTCAGGGTACTAATTCCTAATACATGCACATGTATTTTACGTAAAAGAAGCAATTTGATTATGCAATTCCGGACATTTTCCCTTCGATAATAAAATGTGATTCGAACAGACAAATAATAAATTAAAATAAATTAAAAATTATTAGATTGGTATCGCTTTATATACATAGGATTGCAAAGTTCAGATGAAAATATTCAGAGTATCAAATAAATTATTTAGCTCCACAAAGTAGGTTGTTTTCAACTTAGCAAGTTAGCTGCATAAACACGGCTCAACAACCTGGCTGAGGTATTTTTCGAGAGTTTCAAAAAGTTTTCGTAGTGAAGATCAATGAAATAATAAGTATCCATTTAGCCACACAGAGTAATGCATAGGAAACATGTGAGAATATAGATTGTTCAAGGATTATTTCATTTTTTATACCATTTTGACGCATAAAACGACATCATTCAATCCACAGCAACAAGGGTAAAATGACGTTAATCCATTCAGTAATTTAAAAATAAAGTTAATTCACCACTGAATTCCTCCAAGACTATCATATTTTTTATGACAATTGCTAACAATCCAATACCCAGTGTCGTAGCAATCACAAATTGGAGCGGTACCTTTCATCTCATTTCATAGTTATTTCTGGAAACTGTTCATTTGAATCCCCATCAAATGGGGTAAAATTTTGTATACATTACGTGAGTTATACATGTTTATTCATTCGAAGAAATTAACCCTCGAGCCCGAAGGGTGAGTTAGTCAAACTTTCTTTTCATGAATAAACATTCATTTAACTACCTACCATACCTGCAAACTGTATTCTATCGAAATAATAAATACCTACGAATTTTGAAAAGACTATTTTATTATTTATTCCCCAATAGCTGAATTATTTTAAATTGAAAAATTTAGCTGAGACATAATGTCTGTTTATTCTACAAATTATTATTAATGGTTATTGTGCAAGCAAAACCATACTATGGCAAAACCCACTGAAAATTGGATCTTTCTTCAGAAATGCACAATAACCTTATTGAAAAAATAGTCAACTCTTTATGAAATCAATGAAATTCACCTTGGAAGGAACATTTCGAAATGACCATTCGCTACAGCCATTGTACAAAAATTCTGAACACAAAGCAACAGCGTTATTTATCAAGAAATCAATAACATGGACTATACACGCCACTGTCTCGGTCTTCTTTCATATTGTTAAGTCTACAATAACGTATGTTCGAGTTGATTACAGTTCTGTAGATATACGAAAATATAGAAAACTTCATTCCTATCTTCTTGTACCGGCAGAAAAGTATTAGTTCCTTAAAATAACTGCATTTTTTTTGGAGGTCGCCACTTTACAGACCATTTTTATTGCAGTATTACAACGTGAACACCAGATGACTCTCGAAATCGCTTCAAATCGCTTTAACATTAGGACTGTCTTACTATCCTTCTTTATACTATGGTTATACTGAGGGACATTATTGTTATGTTTATTATACTCACTAACTTTTTCATAAAAACCCTTGGTTGAATTGAAAAAATATAAGGTGAGGTACGTTTTATTGGAAATATATACAGAAATACAAAATATAGATACTTTTTTATTTGTTTATGATTTACATCATAGAGTAAGTTAACGCTAAAACGAATACTTAATTTAAAATAATTTTTAATATATTATTCATCTTTGGATACCTTCAATAGAAGTATCAAATATCCTACAAGGCGAAATAAAATGGATAATAAAACAAGTGAGAGAATAGCGGGCCAGAATTCCCCCTGAAAAAAATAAAATATAAATAAGTCTAATGAATATAGATATTGTCTTAAAATGATTCCAAACTCAATTATTATCGATTGTTTAGAAACTGCTTGTTCGATTGAGGTGATGTTTTACACACGTGTTTATGTAACCCACCAGAATCTTTATTTCAAATCAAAAAAGTAGTGTGGATAAATTGTGGTTAGAAAGAACAGATAAAACAGTTTGTCCCGTTACTATTTAGATGATTTTCAAGGATTAAAAATGAAATTATTGTTACTTACTAAACTGATGTTTTGCTTATGGAGTACTTCGATGCCATTTGTAATACATATGGATTGGGCAGTTGAATTCATGTGACACTCTATATGAGCGACATTAGACCATTGATTTATCATGTATGCCTGAAAGCCATACTTAAACCAAGACAACTCTGAAATCCATTTGAGATACTCTGGTATCGATCTAAAAGTGAATAAATTAAGAAAAAGTGGCAGTATTAGTTTCGCCACGTAGTTTAAAAAAAGTTTTTTTTTCTTTCGTTACCAATTTGCCTGTTGAATGTATAGAAAGAAGTATGGTCCCGGACTTATTGGTACATGTTCAGTGAAGCAAAAACATACGAATTTTCCTAATGTATAAATTTAAAAGTTTCTGGTAGTTACTAAGTACCCATTCAGGGGTTTCTCCTCATCTGCTACAACTAATATATCAATATTTATTGATCAGTAGAAACTGTTTCATTTCGTAGCGGCTAGATGACGCTTGATGAGGTTTATTGATCTTCTAAACAATTATGCCGCATCAGATTGCACAGGCCAACAAGATGAGAAAAAAAAATTGGGCCGAAAATCCACAACTTATTTCAAATGCTTTCAATGTGCTGATTGAAAAAAAACAACCAGATTATTTATATCACTTCGAGTTTTTGAAATTTATGTTAGTTTTTAGCAACAAAAATAGAGGAATAAAATATATCTTTATCGGCCAAAATAAAAATTTCCCCTCAAAATACGAATCTAATGAGCCCTGAATATACCTGGAATTATGTATATGTACTTAAATGTATATTGTGTTTATACATATAAACAAATACTTAAATCCATGTGTTTTTTCAACTGGAACTATTAATAGTAATAACGTTAAAATAAAAATGCCAAAAATATCTCAAAAAACAGATCTGATAAACAAAATCTCAAAGTTATTTCATATTCTGCAACTGAAAATTAAGCAGGAGCAGCTGAAAAATCTTGCATCAAAATGTCTGTTCACCTGATGTGTTATCATTTGAAACTCCGTATCACTGAGGATGAACAAATAAGTGCGAAACCATGTCTGTTGATTAGATTTATTGTTTTCATTTTCATTGGACATTCTTTTGAATGCTATTTCAGTTTTATAACCCCAAATGGCATTGTTGAAATGAAAGAAAGTCAACATCAGGGAATTATTATAAAATATAAATCAACTTACTTGAAATTCAAAAAAATTCCCCCAAGCATCAGTAATGGCGATACACCTATGCTAACAATGGGAGGTGCTAGCTCCAATGAAGGAGATATAGTTGATATTATAAAACCTGCAGGAATATAAAATACAATACTAAAAAATCTCTACTAATGAGTAATGATAATAATTTTATTTGGACCGCTATAACTCGGAAACCATTAGAGGTAGAAAAAATTAAGAATATTCCTCTTAATGTGAAGGAACTTTACAGTATAATTCATTTCATTCTGAAAAATCATGTGAAAGCTACAAACGAAAAAATTTTTTTTGAAAATTCTTTATCTTTTCACCTGAGCCAAAGTGTTCTATTTGATGACAACAATTTAGGGTTAAATTTAATGTGAAACTCATTCTGTAAACTAAATTCTAGACGCGAGGCGTAGCCTTAGTTTGCAGACATTGCCAAAAAGGCTTGAAAGTGTTAAATATGTACTAAATTATGGAATTGTATATTGATTCAATTCTTCGTATAGTTTTCGAAAGATGAGCGATAACTCGGATATAAAATTAAATGCTTACCAAGTCCTTGTGCACACAGGCACACTAAAATACTGATACCAACTGCAATAAGGTATCGGCCGAATTCAGGATTGAGACCAACAGCAAAATAGCACAATGTAACGCTCAAAAGAGCCAACATAATTGAAACAGGAAGAGCGCAAATTACCTTAGACAAATAGTAAACATCGGCTCTATACATGCCGTCTTTGTGCTCCTTTATGAACAAAGGAATTTCTCCGCAAAACGTCTGAAAATTTGAACGGAAAAAGTTAATGGTATGCTTATAAAATTAGTGGCATTTTGAAGCATATAAAAAAAAATTTTGAACCTATTAGCTTTTTATAGTTTAAGAAAACATTAAAATAAAAGAAACGAGGCTTCATAATTAGTTAAGTGTAGTCATAGAGGCAACATCTAACCATCAGATGATAAACAGAATAAGAATTGAAGCTAAGACACATTTTCATTTAAATACTTACATTAATAATTCCGAATACATTCTGGTAAGATATACTGACAAGCAGATAAAAAAATACACCATCTAAATTGATTACTCCATCTTGGTCCAATTTCTGTCCGAAATAGATCACTGTAATTATGAGAGTTTCAATCTGGAAAGAAATAATCGAGTTGAAATTTTAGTGGAAGTCAGTAGACATTTTTAGATAATTCAATGAGAAAATGCATACAATAACATTAAGAGGTTGGTACCAGTGTAAATCACCCAGAAAATTCAGACTTAAAAATCTTGACATACCTATTCTTCGTTTTTTTGACTTGCTAGCAACTTAATGTACTTAGATCAAACAATATTTCATATTTGTAAGCGAATTTTATGGATAAAACGATGAACAATTCTCAACTTACAGTGACCAAAATGAACCTTCTTTTTGTAGCTGCTGGATTTTTGATTACAGATAACCAACTTCTCCATAACACAGCCCAGAACTGATAAAACCATCCGACCCTGTAAGGTTTCACTTTAATCTTTTCATGGTCCCAAAGATCACTGGAATTTTTGGCCGATTTCTGAAAACAAATTCTCACGTAATGTTTCATATAAACTTCAATAATTCATCGATTGAATAACTACTATAATCTCATTTAAATTTGTTTGAAAATCAATATTTATTATAGTTAGTAATTCTTACTATGATTTCTGTAGTTCTTCTCTTTATTGCTGAACCCAAGCTTGAAGATTCGAAGGCATCGCAAACTGCCTTAATAGATCTTTTGCAAGACTCTTCACTGCCTGGGATAATTGCAAGTAACTGAATATAATGATCGGCAGGATTGAAGTTAGGTGGACAAGGAGCTGTAAGCCTGTGAATAAATGAAATAGAGTCATTTCAGAATTTGGCAAAGGTATCACCATAGGTCTCAAATGTCTGTAATTTATTGAAGCTAAATAGTGTTTAATAGACTTATTTTTTTGCTGGACTATTGATCAGGGGTTTATTTTAGTATCAGAACAGTCTTGTAGAGATATTTATCTGATGTTATACATATCGTCTTTATGTTTCCAAAAATCAAAATTATGTCCTTAGTTTTGTTATAAATTGAAAATGGGCCGATGACCAAAAGCTCCTTATACATATAAATCAAAATATTTCGAAATAATATTCTTGATCTTGATATAGAAATAAATGAAAAAATATTGCCATACTTGGTGAAAAAGTTATTTGCCTCTTTGGTCGTTCCCAAAAAAGCGGTTCTTCCTTCTGCCATCAAACATAATTTGTCGAAATGTTGGAATATTTCTGAAGATGGCTGATGAAGTGTTGTAATAACAGTCCTTCCAGTTCTGGCAATATCTCTTAGTAGTTGTACAACATTAAGAGCCATGAAAGAGTCAAGACCTGTTGTTGGTTCATCACAAAATAGAATCGATGGGTTTGTAAGGAATTCTCCGGCCAAGGCCAATCTTTTCCTTTCTCCTCCAGATATACCTTTAACTATTCCTGGTACACCGATTTGGCAGTTTTCACATTTCTTCAGAGCTAGCTGAAATATTTTTTGTATGAAATATACTTCCTCGAAACGTGAAATGACATGGATGGTGATTGTAAGAATCAATCTTTTCTTTCTTCAAATTCGGTTCATTGCGGTTTCACTATAGATTTTAAACCCACAGTCAGAAAAATAGGATTAAAAATTGTAGCTCACCTCAATCATTACTTCTTCAACTCTCTGAGTTCTTTCCTCAGCAGTGTATTGTGAATCCATTCTCACCATCGACTACAAAATGCATAGTTAGTCTTTCTAGTCAAAGTTAAATTGTAATGTAATATTTGTTTGTTTAACGGCAGGATGGTATGTTTATATCATATATCAAAAAAATTAAATCATGAATCCGAAAATCATTCAAGCTGATGACGATATCAGTCATAATATATTAAGTTAAAAATTATAGATTATTATTCTACTGCTTTTGATATTTGAGTCTCATAGTTGAATATCCAAGTTGTATACTTCCTCGTATTTTGTTCCTTAAAAATTTGCCCTCTAAAGTTTAAGGGTAATTTTTCCATTTCTGTATATTTTGGCACAAAAATTATTATATTGATAATAATAAAATATCACTGATTATTGTTATTACTTATTAATTAAATCAATTTAAAATGAGAATATTTATGTTTAATTTTGATAAAGGGGGCGTCTCAGCATGTCGCAAGAAACTGCCCCACGCGTACAAAAATTGTGTGCTGGGTATGTCTTGATTTCCATACCCCGCAAGGTGAAACACCCGCGTACTATCAAAGAGTAAGCACCCTTTTAAATTGTGCAATGATCTGGTGTCATTTACGACTCAGCGTTAAGTATAATTGAGTAGTGTATAGATTGCAGCGCCACCTATCAGAGAAAAGGGTAAACACAGATTCCCCTCTTTTAAGAAAACTTCATTCCCTTCGAATACTGCGTCTACTATTTTTGGTCACCGTTGAGGGCGCTGTGGACTGGAAATAAACATGGAGGAGAACAAGTACACTTTGTAATTTACATAATGGTAACGTTGAGTATGGGTATTATTATTTGCCCCCTAATATTTATGAGTGAGCTAATGAATTATTAAATATTTTTAGAAATCTTAGCTGTATGCTGAACTTCCATCTGATAAAGTCGAATTATATAAGATATAGGTATGTAGAATTGAAAAAAAAACCCACCTGGAACAGTAGTTGTTCTTTCACAGTTAGATATCCGATGAAGAGATCATCTTGTTGTACATAAGCTGAATGTGCAGCTAACTGGGATTGATTCACAGGTACATTGTTCAAGCAAACTAGTCCTGTAATCTCTAGATCTTTCAAATTTCTGAATGTCAGGCAATTGAGCAAAGTCGTTTTGCCTGCACCGCTGGAACCCATTATTACAAGTAGTTCTCCAGGATGTGCCACTCCACTGACTAAAATTTTCAATTATAAGATTGTCATTCCGAATGGGAAATAATTTTTTTAAGGAACTTCAGTTCAAGTGACTGTAGTCTTAAAATTTCTATTCGAAAATATCGCGAAGATAAAAATTATTAAACTCAAACTTTATGTCATTTTTTTTTTCAAATGGAAAAACCTAACTCAACTACAAAGGATATTTTTTTAGATCAAAATCTTACCATTTTTGAGTATATGTGTCTGTTGAGGTGCTTCCGTTCCTTTATTTTTCGACAATGCTCCCTTTGTTGGCTGAGCATGATTTGAGTTGCCAAAAGCATTTATGTTACACCAAGAAATTGTAAGTTGCTTATCTTGTGGAATTTCCCCTGTTGGATCTCTATTTGATTTCCATGCAGATAAAGCATAATCCGAAATTTCGTAAGCATATTCTCCACTCTGTAGGTATAATTGAATAGTATGTATTTGTTAATTTATGTGTCAGGTAAATATCTAAACAATATTCAATGGAATGAACTACGAAATTGAAATATTTCGAAAAATTCATATCTACCAATCGATCCAGAGGTTCAATATGTAAATTTGAAATTTACTCACACTGCCTGATCCTGATTTTCTGCTTTCATTATTATCGATTATTAATCTAGTTTCAGCTACAGTTGATGCCATTATTGTTCATTTGTTTGAAGACTGAAATGTATATACTTTAATGAGTATATATACAAGAAATGTTTATAATATAGCACAATATAGAATATAGTAGTTTTTGATAAGTGTTTCATATTACGTTTTACCAATTATTCAAAAACGATTAGAACATCGACATAATATAATTTAAAAAAAATAAACTGTATACATACTTTTATTTATATGGTTGAAAATATCCCATAAAAAATTTAAACATTTAATTATTGAAGAAATATATATTTTCGATAAACACACAGTTCGAGACCATCGTTGTTAGTAATAATTTAAAAAAAAATTGTATAACATATGCAAGAAAAAATATATCTGCATATTAATTATGGAAACAAAAAAAAAAGCTGTAACTCACATTTAATAGATTTTTCTTAATTTCAATCAAACTAAAGCAATGTAGAGGAAATATTTCTTTAATTTTTCATAGCTAAATACTTATATGATTCCCATCCTGATTAATCTAGAGTATAAACTGAGAAATACCATTGATGAGAGCCCATATGCTTCATATGTGTGTTCAAAATTAATATTTTACCAGATTCCAGACAAGAAATCTGATTGAAGAAATTATAAGAAAGAAGTCGTTCAATCTTGTTCACAAGGTTTCATTTTAAATTTGAATATATGGAAAAACTGAAAATATGAAATATTAGCTTTCACAAATACGGAAAGATTAAGATATTCATGTGAATATTTTCCTTGTTTGAAAAAATAAATATATTCAGAGATGAATAATCACGCAAACCCATAATACCAAATTTATAGGAATGAATCAATCAAGAAAATATCTTAAAGATTTTTTCAAAATTATAAAATTATCGTCCGTTTTCGAAAATAATAATATATGTATGTTGTAGTTTTTAATTATTCACTTTTCGATAAAAAGTGACATATATCAGGATCTAATTTAAAAAAAAAATTGATTTGAATCGAACGAAATATAGATCTGTTATGTCTGTATCGATTCCAGTTCAGATTTTTCTCAATATGCGAATTGAAATTGCATAATTCTAGAAAAACAAATGACTCACTAACCTGCTCAATAATTATAACCAGTTTTCTAAAATTGAAGGAAAATCAACCAGATGAGTCAATTTTCGAGTACAAATAAATGAGACGAGGAAAAAAGATAACACAGCAGGAAAAATATTTGTGGTTTGGTTAAATTCCATTTTTAATATTCGTTATTGTTAAAACCAATATAGATCGATAATAGTATTAGTATTACTTCGAATCAGTACAAATTCTTGAGTAGTTTATTAAACGTCCTTGTTCAGCATACGAAAGTAAATTTAAATTCCTCTTTTATGGACAAAAGTCAGTAATTCAATATCTATACATATAATAAGGCAGTATAGAAACCGTCATGTCTGTAAATTCCATGAATTCATAAAAAAATAGAGTTAAAGATGAGAGAAGAGTAATAGAACACAAAAATACATGTGTGTCTTTGTGTCTGTATGGAGAAGCTCATCTCTGAAACTACTGCACATATTTTATTCCAGTTTTCACAATTGGGCGAGGCTTTGTTCAGGCCTTACAGCACGGAAGAGTATGCCGATATAATATTCTTTTATGGTTATTGCAATAAGAAAGAATACCTACTGACAATGAGCAGACAAGAGTATTTAACTTTTTACGTTTGTTTCTAAACATACTTTTTTGTTATTTATAAATCATATCAATAAACATGAAATTTGAAACCATTTATTTCCCAAAATAATTGAAATCGAATATATTATGTTCCCATAATGTTTTTTTAATCATCTTTCATATGGCAAGTTTATCGGTGAGCTAATAAACCACCCTGTATATATAATTTTTCAAAATTTAAATAACGTGATCCAAAAAGTTCAGTATATTTCCAAATAAAATTTAGTGATAAAAATATGAATTTATTTTGAAGCAATAGAAGTAGTAGAACTTTCTTCTGTCTGATGAACTGATATTTTACATTTTTTTACAGTTTCACCTAGAGTCCTCTCAAACCTACTTTCATTTTTCAAATTTGTTTTACAATCTATGATCTGAAAGATTTGCCTTGTCATAAGTTCAAGTATGCTTTCAGAAAAGCTCTTAGTGATAATCGGGGATAAAAACCTGGTGAGATGTTATTCTATCGCAATAGTTTATTGAGCATGTTACTGCGCAACAATGAATCATTAAGCACTTATCTCGAGTAATCAATTGAAAATATTTACTGTCACAATGAATTTGTATTAGTCCTCTTAAATCTCGTCCTAAACATAGTGCAAAATGTATATCAGTTTTATTATTTTAATATTATTGAATTTTTCAAAATGTCACGGCTTAGATCGTTTGAATTTGGGTGGTTTTTGGAGGTTGAATGGAACTAACCAAGGTGAGCGTTCAAAAATAATTTTGATAATTGTTTACAATTATATTGTTCTTGCATATGGGCTTATCATCTATGTTTATTGATGAAAAGTTGTCATTCCATAGAAAGCTATACATGATGGAATTACAATCTTCATTCCATGAAATATTAATAGTAAATTTTAAAATATTATAAAAAAATTACCTCCAGAATATAATCTGCCTATTATCGTCAAAACTATATGAATTTATTTGCAGAACATAAGATACTCAATGCAACAGTACCAGGAGGGATATTTAGCGATTTATTATTGAATAAAATCATTGAGGATCCACTTTATGATGAGAATGATCAGAAATACAAATGGGTTGGAGAATCAGATTGGATATATTATAGAAATTTTACAGGTATACTTATAGTTTATAAACAACAAGATGGCATACAATTTTTTCAAAATACCTCTTTCTTGTGAAAAAATTCTGTGGTACTCGTATGAGTATTTAATCAATAAGGATCAATTTCAATTTTAGAAGTTGACAATTTTGCTATCTATATCACAGATCAGGAATTTTTGATTTCAGGTTTGTGTTCAGAAGACATAAATGAATAGATATATTGCAAGATATATAAGCAAAAGTCAACATGAGAAATTACATGAATACGAACAAGTGCTCAAAAGTTCCTGACATATTTGTTATTTTCTTATTTTTAAGATTGCTTTAGTTTTCACATTTCTTGTGTGTAATTCGATATAAGACTCATTTTTAATCTGTGACTTATCATTTTTCTTTTTGCAGTCCCAGAAAGTATGCTTGGTTACAATAATATAAATATTATATTTGAAGGACTTGATACAATAGCTTCAATATATTTGAATGGGATACATATAGGAAATACCAGCAATATGTTTGTGAAATACATTTTTGATGTAAAGCATGTACTTTCGGTAAGATTTTTTTATCTTATTAGTAAAAGTTAATCTTAACTTGATCATCGATCTCAAATTGAATATCTTTCAGGAGTTGATATTCAGTTCGTGAAAATAAATGAGTTGAAAATTAATAAAGTGAGAAAAATTTTATTTATCTATCAATGAGAAAATTTTCAGAATGTCCGTAATTTTCGAGTTTTGAACCGGATATCGTCAATAAACTATAAGGTTCGACTCACTGATGACAAATCAGTTCTTCAATTCAGTTCTGTTCGTCTGGCTGTCGTTCAAGCCTTGTGCAAAATTTCATGTTGATGATGCATAACCAGAACCATAAAATATTCAAGAAGAATATCGAAAAATTGTCAGTCAATATTTTCGTGTCGACGAATTCAATGAATTAAAGATTTAAGGAGTTGATAACATTTTCAAGTTCCGTGCATAATTTTAATAATCATCAGAACCATTGAATATTCAAGAAAAATATAGGATAAGGACCGTTTTGAGAAATATTTAATTTATTTAATATTATCTTTAAATTATCTTTAATATTATCGAGACACCAATATTTGGCTTACAGTATTCAAGAGTTTTCATTCGATGTCCTTTCTTGAAGCAAGCCAACATATGAAATGTTTCCTTTGGAACTAGTCTGGTGTCTCGATAACATTGAAGTCATTTTTCTTTAAAACTGTCTGTATCTCGGAAGGCATTCTAGATAGAAAAAAATGTTACGTGAAAAAACTTATTTCTACTAGAACTATCTCTTCATAAAGTTATAGACTTTCGAATCATCCCGTAAAGGTGGTTAACGATTTCAATCTTCTTGTCTTAATAGCGTCTTCAATACCATTGAAGCAGACTATCAAAAAAAAGGAAATAATTAACGTGAAGTCAAGAGCTTTTGAGCGCTCGTTATTCATGCGTAAATTAGGCCCTTGGAGACCAAATAACTTCATATAGGTATATGTATATGTGGTATAAATGAACGAATGCTCAAAAGGTCCTCACTTACGCTAGTGTTTTGTAAATTTTTTTCCTTAGAACTTTGTACTTAGGTATTTTGACCTTAATTAGTTTTTAGTTGGGAACTAACCAAATAGAAATCTTGTTCACCTCACCGGTACAAATGGGAAAAACATTGGCAAATGATAGCCTTTATCCAATACCACCACAATGCCCACCAAATGACTATAGGGGCGAATGTCATGTGAATCAATTGAGAAAAATGCAAGCTTCTTTCTCCTGGGACTGGGGACCAGCAATAGCTTCAATGGGAATCTGGTAAGTTTTAGGTTAATTAGTGCCAATTGAAAAGTCCCCGGTCTGACGCACAGATGAAGTTGATCGAGATAGCAGACATTGTGAAGATATCATCTGAACATGTACATCATATCTGAGATCATATCATTCACGAATATTTGTATATGAGAAAACTATGTGCAAAATGCAATTGAACAAAAGCAACAACGTGTTAATGATTCTTATCAGTGTTTGAAGCTGTTTAAGTGCAATAAACTTGAATTTTGCGTCGATATGAGACAATGTATGAAACATGGCTCCATCATTTCACTCCGGATTGCAATCGACAGTCAGCTGAGTGGACTGCACACGATGAACCGAATACAAAGCGAGGAAAAACACAACAGTCAGCTGGCAGTATTCTAGGATGCGCAATGTATAATATTCATTGATTACCCCCATTTACAGAAAAAAAAGTGCTGTTTCATCGAGACAATGCGCCGTGTCACAAATCAATAAAAACAATGGCAAAACTACATGAATTGGGCTTCGAATTGCTTCTGCAACCACCGTATTCGCCAGATCTGGCCCCCAGCGACTTTTTCCTGTTCTCAGATCTCAGAAAAATGCTCGTTGGAAAGAAATTCAGCACCAATGAAGAAGTAATCGCCGAAACTGAGGCCTTCTTTGAAGCAAAATACAAATCGTACTACAAAAATGGTATTGAAAAATTGAAAGATCGCTGTATCGCCCTCGAAGACAACTATGTTGAATAATAAAATCGAATTTTGCCAAAAAAATGTGTTTTACTATGGTGGACCGGATATTTTTCAATTGGCCTGTTACAGGATGTTTCACATAAAACAGTCAAGTCGAATATTCCCGTAAGATTGAGTGTATACAGAAAACGCTGAAAAAATTGTTACTAGAGGGTGACATCCTGTGATTGCAGATTTGTGTATACGATTATGCCCTTAAGCTAGGTAGCAACCCCCTTAAGAATTTACGTATCAAAGTGACAAATCACTTTTATAACTTATATACTTCAAACAGAATGTTTAACTTCGAAATTTGTTTTGTTCAGAAAATATTTGTTGAACCTTTTTCAGGAGAGATGTATATCTCGAAGGCTCCAATTCCTCTGTTATCAGATACGTTGTGGTAGAGCTGATAGAAGATTCTGCAAACGATATGTGGAATGTGAAAAGTAAAACATATCTGTCAAAAACTCGAGGAGCAAAAGCAGATGATACCAAGATTATTTATAGAATTGAAGCTGATTTCCACACTAATCTGATATTCGTTGAGGATGTAAATGGTACAATTTTCGACTTGGACGAGCCTGTTATTGAAAACACACTTCAGGTTCCGAAGGTAAGCTGTGCAATGCATACTTCATATAAATTGATGGTTTCGTGTTTCATGAAAAAGCAATATAATATGAGAGGTATCGGTGTCCCTTCTTTGAAAATATTACTGAAATATTCAAGAATATACGAAAATAAAAGAACTGAACTAGAAAACATAAATGTAAACTTTGCTGTGCTGAAATATCACAACAATCACTACAAATATTTGAGTAGTGGCTCGAAAATATGAGAATATTTATTTTCAGAATGTAGTAAAAAGATGGTGGCCCAATGGTTACGGAGAACAAAACATGTACAATTTCAACGTTTCCATTATTTCTCTAGGAGGGAACGATACCTTCATACAAAGAATAGGATTTAGGACAGTCGAGCTTGTACAAGAAGAAATAAAAGGAAGCAAACAAGGTAAAAATTGCCTCACCAATAAATGAAATAAAAAAAAGGCAGTCTCCTCATGTGGGAGTTCGGTTTCATCTCTTGAAAATTGACAAGCGGAGTGCCACAGGGTTCTGCCCTCGGCACGATTCTATTTATTCTGCAAATTTTGGATTTATTGAACCACATTTCATCATTATCTTCTTTTTTTGCGGAAGATGGTAATATTTATAACTTTCCACTCAAAAACGAAAACATTGCTGATGTTCCTTCTGACTATTTCCACTCAACATTAAGAATGTAGTGGCTTACCATTAAGAATGTATTGCTTACCATTCAGAATATTGGCTCAAAGGTCTCTCAGCTCAGCTCATTTATCTGTTCCAGAATTCATTCATTCAATTGCTTATTGATGTTCTTCGTATTTTTTTAAAAACTTGTGCAATTGTTTTATATTCCCAATTCATGGTAGTAGAAAACGCAAAACGAATTGAACCATATTCACTGTGAACTGAAGAGTGAAGAGACTCCATTATATATTCCAGAAAAATGGGGAAACACCTTTTATTTCAAGGTGAATGGAATTCCTATCTTCGCCAAAGGTTCTAACTATATTCCATCCAGCATCCTTCCTGAAAAAGGGCAGGATAAGAAGCTCATAGACTCAATTTTACAAACGGCACGAGATTGCAACATGAACATGCTCAGAGTTTGGGGAGGTGGAATCTATGAATCGGATTATTTTTATCAAAGGACTGATGAATTAGGGATAATGGTATGGCAGGATTTCATGTTTGCTTGTGCTCTTTATCCCACAAGGAAGGAGTTTCTGGAGTGAGTTTTTTCTACATATTATTTTACTGACTATTACAGTTGTGATTTAAGACGAACATTGTTTAGTATTTTCTTATAAATGATAATTACCTTCAATGTGGACTGAACTAGTCAAGGGCCAACAATTCCCAAAAAAATTTTCAAGAAATCTAAAATCTGGAAGCGTTCAAATTTTTTTTAACTTGAAATTTTAATAAATTGCTACGTTTTATCGTGAAACTAATAGAAGACTGACTTCCAGAAGGAGCTGTTTAAATTTTATTTATTTTTTTTGGTAAAACAGATAGTAGCAAGGAGTAAATTATTGAATTTTCAGAAAAAAATCGTAAAGGTTCTTTCATGTAAACAATTTCTTTACTCAAATATTGTAGTAAATTTTGCAAGTTTTTTAAATTTTACAACAAACCAGCTGTTCGAGGAGATCCAAAGTCGATGTTTAGTTGTTATTAAAATGCCTAGAGCACGTTTACGCGGAATTTATGCCAGATAAGTGAATTTGAAAGAGGTCAATTTGCGACAACTCAATATTTGGCTAATGTAACTGTCCGAACGGTTTACAGCCGGATAGAGTCTTTTGGACAGCAGCATTATCGACCCCATCTTGTGTTATCTCTGAAGGTTGAGCATCGCCGGCAACGATTACAGTGGTGCAGAGAACGTCAACATTGGAATGTGAAACGGTATCAGGTCGTCTTTTCTGATGAATTTCGATTCTTCTTGGGTGCACATGATGGCCGAAGAAGGATTAGACGACGTCGGGGAGAAAGACGTGAACCTCAGTTTGATGAGAGACATGTACACCGGACACAGTAACTTTAAAAGACACGTTGGCGTTTACTTATTGTTATTTTGTCATTGTGCAAAGAAAGACATATATACCGGGGGTGTCCCAAATTCGATGCTCACTGAGGGCATCTCAAGAACTTTAAGACTAAATTTTTCGAGAATCCTCGATTATTTTTTCAGAAATAATAAGATATCAAATTATAAAATAAAACATTCATATTACAGGAACGTGAGAAGCGAAGTGAACCATCAAGTGAAACGAATAGCTAGCCATCCCTCAATTATTTTATGGGCCGGAAACAATGAGAACGAAGCTGCTATCACCGGAAATTGGTAACTAAGTGACAATTCCTTCAAAGCAATATCTATATAGTAAATTCGCAGGTATAGAAGTAACGGAAAACAAATATACAACGATGACTACAAGAAACTGTATAAGCAAACAATCCGAACAGAATTCCAAAAATTATTGGAAGGAGGAATATTCTTGTTGTCAAGTCCAAGCAATGGGATTAAGACAGATGAAGATGGCGGAATATCTAAAAATCCTTACGACCTACGATACGGAGATGGTAAGTATTATATTCTTCATATCAGTGTATGCGACAATAATGATAATACGGCTTCTCTATCTGCAGTCCATTGAAAATTCCTATAACAAATAAATTAACTTTTTGATTTTCAAAAATGTGTAAACTGATATATAAATTTCTTATCAAACTATAAAATCATCAAAAGTTTCAGTGTCACTCAGCAAAGCAACCAAGTGAACTATTTATTATAATCTGTGAACTTCAGATAATTAAAATATACACCAATGGTCACCAAGGTCTCCGGATTTAATACCGTTAGGAAACAATGACCAAAATCAACTAAATTGTGCATGCTGATCATCGAATGAGCATCCGTATGCACAATTTAGTTGACTTTGGTCACTGTTTCCGGAGTTGAAACAGTAACCAAAATCCTGTTCCCGGAGTTGAAACAGTGACAGGGCGACCTGGACGTTTGTCATATTCAGTGCCCTCTCGGCCCTCACCATAGAACAAGTATGTATAGAATGGAAACTCTCATGATAAAATTAACACTGCTTTCAGCGACCTCTTGCGGTTGTTTGTGAAATTATAAAATGAGCGCGCGAAAATTTGAAATGCTTCGTATTGAAAATATTTCAATTCAATTCAAGATTTTGAATGTGAAAATAAACAACGTACGAAAATAAGGTAATAAGCATTTCTTTTTGAATGAGCTATATTACCATTATATTCCTGTACGAGTTCTTTCACATCCAATATATTTGACAAGAATAGAGGCTTAAGTTCAGAGAAAACACAAATTCATATAAAAAAATCATCTATTTAAAATTTTACATTTTTTTAAATATTTCTAGTATGCCAAATTTTTAATGTGTCCTTCACAATTGCATAGTCAGGCTATCAAACAGCTTATCCATAAAAATGATCAGCTCTGCAGTGCCCACAGCCTCTAGTGTCAATTAATTGTTGTCCTCGATATCTGTAGGAAGCAAAACATTCATAAGTACTTATATTTTCATCAAATTGATTGCAATAAATAGTTCTTAATTGACTCAATCAGAATTGAAAACTTTAATATACCATTTGTTTAAAATGTTGGAACTCACAACTACTTCCAAAAGTGTGCCCGATTAAAAGCTGTTGGAGAAACATAATTCATCAGTCTACTGAAATTTGCTGATGAATTAAGTTTCTCTACATTTTTTAGCCGCTCTTTGTATGATGAAACTTTTTTTGGATAATTCTCAGTTTTCTACTCTGATCAATCAGACATTTTGATAGATAACGTTCATTTTCAGTTAACCTTTTTCTATATATTATTGAAGTTTTCTGAGGGTGCTTAAAATTCTTCAAAGTCTCTGTTGATACTTCCCTCTCAACATCACTTTGGAGATGTATTTCTTCAGTGTCATGAACTTCTCCATCTTCCCCTTGATTTGAAGATCCTGTGAAATATAAATAGAAAAGTAAATAATAATTTTCTTGCCAATCATATATATTTATATATACATATGCAAAACTACTATTGAGGGTAAGTTTTTAAACAAAGATAATATTTATGGACAGCCGAAACATTCGTCTACGGTTAGCACTTCTCCTTGAGGACTATACTTAATCGCTTATCGTTTAACTTTTACACAGAAGAAAATATAACAAAATTTAACTCACCAGGAAGAAATAATTCAGGGATAGCAGTTGCCAAATTCCTTTAAGGTTTATCTAATTTCACTTCTTACAAATTTGTTGAGGAGTTTTAGAGTTGAGCAATGGATAACTAACTTTTTCGAGCCAAAGTTTGAAAATTGTTGGCTGCTTCTCTTCATTCGAAAACGATGACGTTTACTATACATATCTCCACAGTTAGGAACACAATATTTGTTGGATTTCAAAGTTGACTACGACATAATAAATCTCTTACCAAAAATAAGGTTCGACGGATCAACTGAAAATTTTAGAGGTTAAGTAAATATTTCTCGAGGTAAACAGAAAATCAGCGATGCGAGCGGTCTCTGGAAGGTGTTGGTGGAACTAAATTACTGTTTCAGAGTTTAGTACCTCAGTTTCTCCTCTATATATACTTACTCTATGGCCCTCACTGAAGCGCTTACACCACTCAAAAACACGCGCACGAGATAGAGAATTGTCCACATAGGCCTCTTGCAACAAATTGATAGCACTCAGTCGGAGTTTTTTCAATTTAACGAGAAATTTGAGATTGATACGTTGCTCCTGTTTTTCGTCACACATGGTTTTCGGCAGGAGTAAAAAACACTTTCATTTCAAACCGCTACTGCACAAATACAATAATAGTGACGAGAACGTGTTTTGGTACATGCATAGACAAGATATCTAGATACCCAAAGCATTCCTCTTTTTTTTTCCGACCCATCTACGGCGCCCTCTAGACGCGCAGTCTCGTTATTTAATAGCCAGACCTCGTACATCTAGTTATTAAATAATTTTTCCAGATCACACTTATATCTATGCATTAGATGGTTTCAACCCGAATATTTATCCCATTCCAAGATTTTCATCTGAGTATGGATTTCAGTCCTATCCGGCGTACTCTTCTCTCAAGAAATCCACCAGCAATGAATCCAATCTGGTAATAGGAAGTGGTTTCTTGGAAGGCAGACAACACCACCCTTTGGGCGATTTAGAAATGACGCTCCTCATCAGTTATCAATTCCAATTGCCGCCAAGAAATAGCGCCAATTATACGAGAGTTTTCATTTACTACAGCCAAGTCTACCAAGCGGCTGCTATAAAAACTGAGACAGAACATTATAGAAAATATAGGTAAGTTGAAATAATTAGATAACATGCCAATCACGGATCTGACGAACTGATGGCACTGACTAACGAAATCACAGGCTTCAACGAGACATATTGGTGTACAACTTTGCTTCCGCCATTTTCCTATTAATGGATGTAGCGGTAAGTGGTACTCGAAATAAATAGGTCGGAGGTATTTGTAAACATAATGGCATCGAAATATTAGTCGATTTGTGTCTGCATCATAAAGTTATTCTCGATTGAACATGTCAGCTTACGAGCCAAATTCTCGTCATTTGCGGGAGGTTTTAATTTTCTGCTTCAATATTAAAAAATCTGGGGCTGAGGCTCATCGAATGCTCTCAAATACCTATGATAGGGCCGCTTTCAGTAAAAGAACGTGTCGAGAGTGTTTTCAACGCTTCAAGAAGATTTTGGCGTCGAAGACCAGCATGAGGTTGAAGAGAAAACGGTTCCGAAGATGCAGAATTGGAGTCATTCATTGATCAAGACTCGTATCAAATGCAACAAAAATTGGCAGGATCATTGTGAGTTACGCAACAAGCCATTTCAAAATGCCTGAAAGCCATGGGAATGATGCAGAAACAAGGAAATTGGGTGCCGTAGGAGTTAAAGCCGAGAGATGTTGAACAGAGTTTGTTTGTTGTGAACAGCTGCTTGCCAGGCAAAGACGGAAGGGATGCTCGATCCCATGTTGCGAAAGTGGTGAAGACATATTTGGAAACGTTGAAATGGGAAGTCCTACCCCACACGCCGTATTTTCCAGTCGTTGCTCCCTCGGACTATCCCTTGTTCCGATCAATAGCATACGGCCTGGCTGATTAGCACTTCTGGACTTAACAAAAAGTAAAAAAAAATTGGATAGATGAACAGTTTTTTCAACTCGGGATTCGTACGCTGCCCGAAAGATGTGAGAAAGTAGTGGTCAGAATCATAAATGTATAACCAGCTTTTTACAATAGAGCCTCAAATTTCGGAAAAAATGGCGGAAGCAAAGTTGTATATCTATGTATTAAAATAATAAACAGTGCGTTGTTTCAAATGGAATGACCTGTATATCGTATTGAAAGAAAATCAAATTTCCTTTCAGTCGATATAACATGTTTCTATACCTAAATTATAAGCTTTATTAACTAAAAGCAAGTTTTCATCCCAATTGCAATATTACTCCAAGCTTGCTGAAAAATTTCGTGTTGGTAGCGCCATCAGAACCCAGCAGAATAACGAAACAAATGAGAAAAGAACTGACGTTAAATTTGCAGCTTTTGACCCTCTTTCATTAATGCGTCACTGCACCCTTTGAGACCACATACACCTATATACAGTTTTATCGTTTACAAAGGCGCAACTGGCGCATGAATGAACGATTACTCAAAAGCTTCAGACTTCGCGTCAGTATTTTTTGCAGACATCTTTTAATTAACGAAATAATACTATTTTTTCAGGAGTATCCTTAATTTAGACGGTACCGGTTTGACCATGGGGGCCCTCTACTGGCAGCTGAATGATGTATGGCTAGCTCCCACTTGGTCTGGAATGGATGTTTCTGGAAAATGGAAAATTCTTCAGTATTTGATTCGGGATGCATTCGCCCCTTTGATAACTGTCGGACAGTTGACTCCTTATGGAAGTTTAGATATAACAATTGTATCTGACAAAACCGTATTAACTGATGCTACGTTATCTGTTGAAGTGTTCAAATGGGATTCCTTCACACCTATTGCAAAAATCGAGAAAAACGTTTCAATGGTAACATATTTTTCTGAATAGGATATTCGACTGTAGAAAACATTATGTTATATCATATTATTGTAGAGGGTTTTCTAATAATCTGCTTCAGTTTCGAGAACTATGGCTGCAAAATTTACCAATTTTTGTAGTGAATCAATTTCACTGCTTTTTGAAACGTGTATCGTTCCAGTTTTAATAATGGCATAGTTTTACTTGTCAACTGTCAAAAGATGACAGCTGCCCAAATGGCGCAATTCAAAATGATACCTCTTATTGGAAAACCCCTGCCTTCTATGCTCTAAGTGTCAGTGTAATTAGTGTGAATCTTAATTGATTCTTTCCATTAAAGTAATATATGCGAAACATGTGTTAACGATATTTGTCTTTATTCTAGGAGACAACTTCATCGAAAACGGTCATGTCGATGCAAACTAGCGAATATCTGACCGAATTGGGTTGTGGCCAATTGTCCAATGCAGCCAATAATTGTTTCTTTACTCTGAATCTCCTCAATGGAACTACGAAGCTAGCACCAGAAAATTTCGTTTTTCCAAAACCCTTGCATGATTCGAATTTGCAAACGCCAAAAATAGAGGTGGGTATTTCTCATAAGTCTATGAGAAATTGGGATAATGAAGTCTCATTATCCCAATTCATACGTCTATGGTAATGCTCTTTGCTAATAGTACTAATGAAAATAAAATAGTAATTTACGTAACAAGTCCGGAAAATAGGGTTTTTTTGGACGAATAGACAATAGAAGTCTGTGAGTCCAAAAAAACCATTTTCGGGCGTGTTGCGTACAATATTTTTTCGGCAACCATGTAAAATAACACTATCGCTGCTGCTTTCCATATTTTATTGCGATTACGATCAAAAAACATGCAAATTTTTGACAACTAATTTCATATGAACTGTCAGCCGTTATCTCGGTTGCTATGGATTCTATGATTCTTTTCCGGCCTAGTCCGGGAAGTACGTACTTTCCGGACTAGGCCGGGAAATGCTACTTTCTCAAAGAAAAAGCGTCCGGGAAGTGAGCACTTCCCGGACGGTTGCCGAAAAAGAAATTTTCTACAAGAGTTCTACCATAGTATAAGGAAAGGATAGTAAGCCAGTGTAGTGCTTTTTTCGATTTTGTTGATGTTGAGCGCCATCTAGTTGTACTCACGTTTCACTCGAATTTTACTGTCAAAAATTGGTCCGTAAAGTGGAGCCCTCTGAAAAAATCTGCGTTATTTTGAAGAACTAAAATATTTGAAATAGAGTGGTCAGAAGATTTCTATATTTTGATATTTTTTCTGCTCTGTATGTAAATTTGATGTAAGCGACAATGGAAACGATCAGGAAATCAATTGAATTACCAGCAAGCTCCTTATAATTCAAAAAATTTTTCAAAAGTCGCCAGTTTTATCTTAAACTTTTCAAAACTACACGATGAATGGTCCAATCGATAGAGCACTTCGTTCAGCGAATGGTTGTGACATGGATCTATTCTCTACAACAATTTTTTCACTAAAACGATACTTCGAGTCCCAAGGCTTGATCGGTAGATGAAAATTCGAAGCTTGTAAAAAGTCATGTTTCTTTTTATTGGTTTTTTAATATTATGTAAAATGGCTTGTCCGTATAAATAAATAAATAAATAAATAAAAAAGTGAGTGAACACACCAGTATTTCTAGATATCTTAAGGAAGGCTTTTCGAAACATTATTTGACTGAATATTATTCATGTCATATTTCATTTGTAACTTATATTGTGTCAGCTCCCATTCTTTTATTAACTAGGTACTATTTATAACTATATGCTGTAAAAATTTCCTTTTGGAAAAATTTAAGATTAAATGAAATTACTTATATTTTACAGATCACATCAGTAACAACTATAAGTTCAGATAAGGAACGGAGATTCAAAATCGTTCTGAAGACTTCTCAAATAGCACTTTTCATCTGGTTGGAGTGTGGAGAAGTAACTGGAAAGTTTTCCGAGAATGGATTCCATCAAATCACCTCAACAAAAACTATTTATTTCGAAACGGATGGAGATATAAGCTCTGAGGAATTGAGGAAAACGATTGCAATCTCTAATATTCTCTCAGTCAGTGAAATGTATTAGTTCATCTGGAAAATAAATCATTTAATATAAAAAACCCAAATTTTACACAATGGTTTATAATTTCTTTTTATCTGGAAGAATATTCCAAATCCAAAGATTTTTCAATGAAAAGCGACTTTCGTTCGAAAGTTATTGTATAAAATCGAAATTGAGGACGGATTTGTCATGAAAAAGTCATAAAGAGCACATAGTGCTGCAACCGTTGCCATGGTGGTCTTTTGGCTGATATTGCTGATAGTATGTAGTTTTATTCACTTTCGGTTTTTCCATACAATAAAATGTTCCAGCAGTTAAAACTTTTTTCCCCTTCAATCAAAAACCTATAAGTCATTGACCTTTTAATGTACATGAAAAATTTCTCTTCAATCTTATCGCGAACAAAATTTTATTGAAATTACAAAAAATCACTTGAAATCTAACGATCCTTACTGTTTCTATAAATACTATTTTCTAAGCTTCAAAATATCACCATCATGTCGCTGCGATCTCAGTTGGAGTTTCCACTCGGTGATTGAATACGAGCACTCAAAACTCCTGACACCAAATCATTGCGTTTCTCGATTTTTTTTCAGTTTTTGTATTGATTTTATTCAAAAGCAAAATAGATTATATAAAAAATTGGATAAATAATAAGTACATATCGACTCGAAATTCTATGTCTGTAGTACATTAAATCTATGATTATGATTAGAATATTTTGTGGTCATAACGTCCCGAAATTTCGAACAAATTCTGATATTGAACAATAAATATGTTCAAAATATATCTCTTCAGTTTCTAGTAATCTAATCTAAGAACTTGTTGTAAAATTTTTCGGGATTCATTGATTCATATGTAAAATGTCTGCAAGAAATGATGCAGTCAAACAGAGTAAGCAACAGTTTAAGGAACAAATGAAATGTTTGATACAAAATGTTGGTGAGCATTGGCCTGATATAACAATTAGCGAAGAAATACTGCGTAATCCTACAACAAATTTTGTAAAAGGTTTTTATGCTAACTTTTACTCTGAATTCCAAGAGGTAACAACTCGCATCAAAAACGATATTTTCAATCAAGATGTATGTATAGACCAAAATATTTATAAGGATGAATTAAGATTTGCTATTGAAATGAAGAAAATATGTGGCCTTCTAGGAATTCCTTTCAATCTAAATGATATATTTGAACCACAGCCAAAACGCACAATTCTTTTTTGCTCTCTTTTGATGAACATTGTATTATGTTTCAAACGTAAAACTGAATATATAAATAGTATAGCAGAATGTGTTCAAAAATCTAATCATTTAACTGAACTGAAATCATCTAAAAATGTTCTACTTGAAGAAATTAACGATCTAAATGCATTGGAAATACAATTAGAAGATGATATAAATGATTTAAAAAAAGGTATAGGAAACTTGACAGAAGAACACAAAGACATCATGATGCAAAAAACTATTAAAGATATCAAATATCAGCAAGACTATAAAGTAATAGATAAATTGAAAGAAGATAACACAGCTTCTAAAGAAAATTTGAACATTTTCTCAACGAAAATCTCTTCACTTCAAAAACAGATTGTGAATGAAAATGAAATTGATGAGCTCAAAAATGAAATCAATAATGTGGAAAAAGAATTGGAAGATTTGGATACTAACCGAGCTGGTATTACATTAAGTTTGGAAGATCAAAGAGAAAGTTATAAAAATTACCAAAAATGTCTTGTATCTATAAAAAATCTTGACTTCAATTTAGATATAGAGAAATGCAAAACAGCCATAGAAAAATTGACTGCTACAAGTCAACAGGTGAATACATTGGTGAATGAACAGTTTACATATAAAACTTCTGAACTGAAATGTCTTCTGGAAGAACATGACAATCTTGTTGAAAATCTTCAGCAATTGAATGGAAAATTTGTCAACATAACAACTGAAATGGAGAAAATACATTTCGATTTGAAAAAACTCGATTTGAAAATTCTAGAAGATAAAGATATTCTGAAGAATTACGAAACTGAGAATAAAAATTCCAAAGAAAAAATTTTAGTAGTGAAGGATGATATATCAAACATGAAAAGTTGTTTGGCTACCAAATGTGATGAATACAACAAATTACTGGAACAAGTGAATGAAAGTTTTCATGAAAAATTATTGAACACCCATAAAAGTTTAGCAAATATTCAGAATTGAAATTTATATTGATCTTATTGCAATTGTTTTTTTGTTTGTATAGCTCATAGGAAAAAACCACCAGAAATTTCTTAATGTAAGTAATAATTATATAATTTTATTGTAAACGTGTTATTCATTTCTGTACTAGGTATCTATGATTAGGGGACTCCAGAAACTTTTTGTTCCTGAAGATGACAACATTATTGTTGAAACTTTTGTAAAACTCGTTTAGTATGTGTACAGATTAGTGTGTGGTTAGTATAATGTCAGTAGAATATTATGCCCACTGTGAACTCGAAAACTTCATAACCAGTGTGATGTTCAAAAGATTCAAAACCATTATTTACTTCAACTAGAATGTTTGTAGGATTTTTTCCCTAAAAAGATCATTTCGTAACAATGTCTGTAATTCCAGCGGTAAGAAGTAATTGCCGAACGCGCTCAATATTTCAAACTGATCACGATCAAATTTCAAGAATAATATTACCAAAAATACTCAATATTTCTGTAACAACAAATCTAATCAGATTGAGACTTTGTGTGTATAATAAGAGTTTTAAGCTTCATGGTGAATTTAGTGTTGATTGCGACATTAACATCATATGAAAATTCATTATGAATATTTTTAAAAAATTAGAAAACTGACGTGAGGTCATGAGCTTTGGAGTGTGGGTTATGTTTTTTGTGTGTTTCTCATTTTTGGTTTTCAGGTGGCTTATTGAATTCTGGATGCTTAGAACATTAATATATAATATGTATTTATATATTTTAAGTCTGGATATGTTTGATTAGTAGTTCATTAGTTTCATAAGAATAGAAGCTACAATAACTGTATCATAGAATACTGTTTTAACGGATCATAGCATGATAGAATAAAAAAGATAGATATGATATCGCGCAGCAGTGGGCGTGTCTAATTCCAATAAGTGACGTCACCTTGTGAGTTCGGCGCAATGTTTACTCACATCGACAATCGACACATTTTTGTGGCCGGACATAATTCGTAGTTTACGTGTGGTTTTGATAGTTTTTTCATTTTCGAAGCCATTTTTCAGTGAATAAATTCAAGAAAATGAGGTGTGCTGTCTTTGGATGTGGTGTCGACAATCAGGCGAAAGGATTTTCGCCTGATACGAAGTTCTTCAGCTTCCCAAAAGACAAAGAATTGGAAGCTAAATGGAAACATATTTGCAAACGAGAAGACAAATTTATCCTGAAAACTGCTCGGATTTGCTCCAAACATTTTTGTGATGAGGATTATGAGCGAAACCTGAAGCACGAGTTGCTTGGATACAAGCCAAAAAAATATAGACCCCTAAAAAAGGACGCTATACCATCAAAAAACTTATCGCTACTTAGCAAATCTGAAAAACTTCAAGAAAAGAGTGCATCTCTCAGGGAAGAACGCATTAAGAATAGGGCACGAGAAAAGGAAAGAAAGGAGTTGATAAAAACTGTTTTGGAAGAGTAAGTTATTTTGGGGATTGTACATTATGTCCTATCATTAGATATACATATATACATCATTTTGTTGGTATTTTTCATTTGAGGTATAATATTTAGCAGTGCACATAGATATTGGGTTATTTGTATACTAATTTGGTTTGGTTTGGATTGGTTTTTACAGTCGTTAATTTGAAGCTGTTGGCAAAAACAATATCCTCCTAGCATGTCTATTAACTAACCCTTGCTGGTCAATTTCAGTTGTCCCTTGCATGTATAATATCCAATAAATAATAATAGGTGTTTTTTGCTTGTAGAGTGAATGTTTTGGATGGTGATAGCGTTAACTTTAGTATAAGTGAATATCATCCGATTAATGAAGAAGAGGATTTGGTAGATGCTCAGGTAGATGTATCTACTCGAGAAATAGGGTACATATTTCATATTTTCATCATAATTTGCCGCTGTAGTTTGAAGTTCTAGTATTCTTGGTTTGGTTTTAATTTTCCTTCTTAATACTATTTTTTAGAGTCAATACTGACACACAAGTAGATGATCGTGACAGAATAATAGCTAGCCTTCAAGAAAAATTGAAAATTTTGGAACATAAACAAGATATTATTGGAAATCTATTTAGCAGGGAACAACTAAAAAAACTAGAGGGATCAAAGGCTCGCCTAAGATGGTCTGTCGAAGACATTTCAAAAGCTATTGTAATATATTCTGCTGGTCCCAGATCATACAGATTGCTCTTGAAGAAAGGGTATCCCTTCCCTGCAGTATCCACTCTTCGATGCTGGCTCAGAAAAATTCAAATTTCTCCTGGAATATTAAAAAGTGTTTTCAATATTATGAAGCTATCAGATATGAGTACTCTGGATAATGTGTGTGTTATATCATTTGATGAAATGAAAATTAGAAAATGTTACCTATACGACAAAGTCAAGGATGAAACTTTGAAGCCATACAGCTATGCACAAGTAGTAATGTTAAGGGGACTTTTCAAAAGTTGGAAGCAGCCTATATTTTATGATTATGATTTCAAGCTTACTAAAGAGAAATTATTTGAGATAATCACCTTTGTGGAATCCTCAGGTAATTAATTATTTCTAGTAAATTAATATGCTTTTTTGGATAATTTAATTTTTCATGAAACAATTTATTAAATAATTACTTGCAGGTTTTCAAGTTGTGGCTATGGTAAGTGATCTGGGAGGTGGAAATAGATCTCTTCATAGTGAACTGAATTTGAAACATAATAACACTAGCTTCACAAATCCTTCTAATGGTGAACCTGTTTTTGTATTTGCTGATGTTCCCCATCTAATGAAGTTAATAAGGAATCACTTTGTTGACTATGGGTTCATAGTAAATGGGAAAGAAATAAATAAAACCACAATTGAACAACTCTTGGAAGTCACAAGCACTTCTGACTTGAGAATAACACACAAAATTTCAAAAGAGTCCTTAAATGTACAAGGAGCTGCCCGTCAAAAAGTAAAACATGCCACAAAGTTATTTTCACATACAATATCAATGGCCATTTCTCGATGTGGAACAATGGGGTCTATAAATCAACCAAACTGGGTAGAATGTGCAGAATTCTTCAAACTGGTATTTATATTATTTGTTTAATTCCATCTTCTTAAAAAATAGTAAGCTATTCCTATGCCTTTTAAGGTGAATGATTGGTTCGATATATTGAATGTACGAGTTCCTAAAAGTGACAGTAGAGATACAACCAAAGCTTATGGACTTGCATTAAGAACACAAGACAGTATACTCACTAAAATGAACCATACTATGGAGAACATGAGAGTGAAGGGCAAAAGAACTTTACTTCCATTTCAAAAAGGTAGGTACAGTAATAAAGTTTTTCTTTATAGCTTTCTATAAACATACATAAACTAAGTGACGTGGCTAGAGGAGGAAAAAAAAGAGGGGTGTTTATGGATGAGTTATCTAACATTGCTTTCATTCTCTGTCAATTTTGTTTAAGAATATTGCAGTTTTTCAGAGGGGTTGTAGCTCAAAGTGTAATTTGGGAGAAATTTGATGCCTACGACAAAGAAGAAGGTCAAAATTTGGCAATAAGAGTTTTATATGACTTATAATCAGTACTTTGGATTTACATAAGGATCAAATTTTCTAGTTTTCTTTGTTTTAGGTGTAATTATGACAAATACCTCTTTGAGATTGTTATTCGAGCATCTGAAGGCAAGATTTTCCACAAAATACCTTCTGACATACAGGCTAAACCAAGACGTTTTGGAAAACTTTTTTGGAGTTATAAGGGCTAAGGGAGGGCTTCATGATCATCCAGATGCCCTTGAGTTTAAATACAGATTGAGGTCCTACATTCTCGGTAGAAATGAGGGCTCTCTTTCAAGTTTTGGCAACGTTGAGGAGGACGATACTCCTGATTTACCTATTGAGGAAGTTAATCTATGTGGACATTATTTTTCAGCGGTTGACGACAACAAAGAACCTGAGGAGCCTAGTGACTCAACAACACTTAACTCAGTTGATATTGAACTGAGTGATATTGAGTATGATGGATTGGAAAACCTGGCTGGTTATATTTGCTATAAAATGAAACATCTTGATACCTCTACCTCTACAACTTCAACATCGAGCTATACTTGGGTTTCACATTTGAGTGAAGGTGGCTTATCAAAGCCATCTTCAGAATTCATGATACAGTTGGAAGAACTTGAGAAAATATTCAGATCTGTAAATAAGGACAGTTTATTGATCTCCAAGAATTATTTGAAGAAATTAGTGGAAATGAGTTCTCATGTGTTGTGTGAAGAGAAGACCAAATTATTGTTTTTTCGTTCTCGAATGTTTTTTAGAATGAGGCAGTTGAATCATGATTTGCTTAATGTTGATATTTCTAGAAAACGAAAATATAAAAAAATAATGAAATAAATATATGAACTGAGTTTTAACATTGTTTTATTTGCAATATAATAGTAAGATTAACCAAGGGTTAGTCTAAGTCTAGTTGTTAGGTAATGATTGTTTTCAGCCTTGTTACTATTGTTGTCGCCTTAGTTACAAGACCTAAACTTAAACTCAGATCTTGATAAATACTGATACTTGATACATTTTTGTTGTTTATATAACACAGTAGGTACAGACTGTCGTGCGATTATATTTTGAACTCTGCACCTACATCCTAATCTACTAAAAGTTGAATTTACTATAGACGAAAATGTTAGTGGTTTGTAGGGCTGGGTGACAGTAAACAATCCTTTTCGATTGGCCGACGTTTCGAGCAAATTTTACTCTTTTTCAAGGCTTAAATAAAATCACAGTCAAAACAATATCACAAATACAAATTAATGACAACGATGGTCAATAAACGATACAACAAGAAATGATGAAGGCGAACACATCAAACTGAAAACAAATTGAATTTACTCTTGTATTTGATATGTATAGTTTTCTAGAGAACCAAAATAGAACTTAAATGGGTAATATATCAAACTTTTTTAATTGATCCAAATATATGACAGGTCTTCTATTTGGGGGGAGGTTTTTGGAGCATATTTATACGATTTTGTTTTGTTTGATGTTGATTTTAATGCCCTGTATACGAATTTTCAGACATATTTCAGAGTGCCATAAGAGGGAGGCTGAAGCCTCAAAGGCCTCCCACGCTACGCCAATGTTCAATACTTTAGTGTTCAAGAGGAGAAACCATTGAACATTCTCATTTCAAGGAGGGACACAATTTTTTTTGCGGCATCTAGGTTATAGGAGAGGTGAAAAATATAAACGGACACCCTGCATTTACTTATTTTGAGTTCGATAATTTTTCATCACATCCAACTAGTAACTTAAAAACCTTCCAAACAACTAATATTTCAAATTTCTACTTGCTAATATTAAAGCGCGCCATGAATAACTCACAAGATGACGTCATGCTGCGCGGATCGGACGAATTTGGAACCGCTACGTATCATATCTCTTCTTTTCATTGTATCATGGGATCATAGAGTGTGAAATCACAGATGTGTGAAATACTTGTTTTGAAGAGAAGTCTGAGAGGAGAGATGATAAACGATAGTGATAGTATGATAGTTTTTTTTTCAATTTGAAATTAGAATAAAATAATTGAAGAAGTTACCAAATATTAGCAATATTACCTTTGATTTTTGTAGTTAATGAGATAAAGTTGCCAATTATGAATCAATTCATAAAAGAAGTTAAGAATATTCAATCAACTAAGGAATTCTTTGTGCTCCCTAGTGAATTTTCCTTTATTTGTAGAACTTGTTTGTCGAAAAACAAAACGTTGTTGCCTTTGAAAGAACAAAAAGTCATGGAAATATTCTCCCAAGTTACAAAATTAGAGGTTAGACCCAATTATTGTTGAAATATTTTATGCAGAATACCTGAAAATGTTTGTCCTATTTTCACTTACATTCATAATAACTTACTATATATATCGCTTTCTACACTCATATGGTCCTTGAAAACGTATCTCATTAATTGTTATTAAAAAGGAAATCAAATGATCAAACTAAGCATTTCGATTCTTTTAGATTGGTCTAGATGATAGATTGCCTCAGGGAATATGCCCATTTTGTATAAATATATTTGAAAATGTGAATAATTTCATTGAGGTATGTAGGGCTTCAGATGAAATTTTACATTTAGCTTTAAATAAAAATGATGCTTCTGGAAATAGTTGCCAGAATCCCTCGGAGGAATATGAAACAACTCTTTCGCCTGATAATAACTCCAATGAA
Source organism: Harmonia axyridis (assembly GCF_914767665.1). Lineage (NCBI taxonomy): Eukaryota > Metazoa > Arthropoda > Insecta > Coleoptera > Coccinellidae > Harmonia > Harmonia axyridis. The sequence continues at coordinate 14,061,071 of NC_059503.1, forward strand.
GATTTTAATTATGAGGAACCTACTGAAGCATTACATAGTGAAAAAAATGAAATAAAAGGAAAAGGAGAGAATGAAGATATCTTACAACAAAGTGAACCTTTGAAAGAATACCTTGAGTGTCAATGTTGTCATCTGAAATTTGATACAAAAAATGAACTAAGGGAACATTATATACAAAATGGGATTTGCAGAGAAAATCGTTTCAAGTGTAATATATGTTCCAAAATATTTTCTAAGAGATTTAAATTACAAGCTCATGTGAGATGCCACACTAAAGAAACTCCTTTCCAATGCCAGATATGTTTCAAAGCATTCAGATTCTCACAAAACCTCAGAAGACATCGAAAGACACATGAAGGGATAAAACCATTTGTTTGTCATATTTGTAATAAAGGTGATACTTATATAGTATTTTGAAAGTATATTTATTAGTAATTTTCAGGTTTCTCCCGTGCTTTTGTGAAAGAAGAACATATACGAACTCATACAGGTGAAACTCCATTCATTTGTAACTATTGTGGAAAAAGTTTTAAAAGGTATAATAGCCATCGAACCCATGTCATTAGACACCAAATGGAAAGTGGAGAAATACCTGATCACCAAAAAATAATATATGAGGAAATGAAGTGCAATAAATGCAATAAGAGATTTTCTACTAAATCAGCACTTCGAACTCATGAAATATTACATACTGGAGAACAAAAGTTTCTTTGTAACGATTGTGGAAAAAAATTTTACACAAAAGGAGCTCTCCAGAGTCACTTCAAAGTTCATACAGGAATCAAACCTTACAAATGTTCAAGTTGTGACAAGAGTTTTTCACAAAAAAGTGGCTTGAAAAATCATGTTCTTATACATATGGGGCTGAAACCATACACTTGTAATTTGTGTAGTAAATCATTTGTTCAAAGTACTCATTTGAAGAATCATATGAGAACGCATAGTGGAGAGAAACCTTATATTTGTTCCTATTGTAATAAAGGTTTTGCCCTCAATTGCAATCTCAAAGTACATGTAAGAACTCACACAGGTGAGACTCCATATCGTTGCTCTATTTGTGACATTGGATTTTATGATTCTAGCTCCCTGAAAAAACATGAAAAAGGTCATATGACAGTTTCTAATCCAAAGAAAGAATTGCAATAACTTTGAAGTATAAATTTTGTTTAGGTTACAGTTGGAAATAAATAATCCAAATTGAACATTATAATTGAAATTTGATTCTTACAACCTATAGGAAAATAAAACAGCACTATATGTGAAAACATTGACAAATTACTGATTGTTTCTCAACAATCAATATAATGAACAGTTATAGTCTTATTTTGATAAAATAGAAATTGATGTAAAAGATTAAGTGCTCCATTCCATGAGTCAGTAATCATATTATGTTCATATTTAAATTGATAGTCCTGGAAAAGTTCAAACAAAAATTTTTCTCATCAGAGGTAAGACATTCAAATTAAAATATCATATTATAGAATATTTTTGTAATAACCTTATATTTATTTATGTAAAATTTATGATGAGCAACCACAATTCAAGTGCAGTAAGGTAATATTAAACAAGGACTAAATTCCTACTAGATGAATATATTCGTTCTTATTCCACACTTCTAATTTTTTTCTTCTCTTTGTACAAGCATTCTTGTTGAACTGAAAGTTTGAAAATTATGAATGTATTGTACATATATCGAAACTTTAAATTATAACTTACTACGAGGATCAAATCGAATTACTTCCAGTTTGTCTGCTAATCTTTCTCTTATTTTATTGAAAGTATGTCCACTGACCATACTCTCCATTTGAACCATAACATTTCTAAAAAATTAAATGAATACTTGAAGAAATTTCATTACTTAAAAACTTACTTGCTTTTCACTTTTTTCAATAGAATATTTGTAAGAAACATTTTTCTGCAAATGTATTAGTATCGACAATGAATATTTGAAATAATAATATAATTTTAGGAATAGAACGATGAATGTTTTTCAAGGTTTGGTTTAAAAAACTGACAGAACCATAACCAAAATGTGAACATAACCTTCTGAACAAGCAATATCTGTCCGGTATATCGAATCTACTGTACTAAAGTAGTTTTAAAAAGATCTCATTCAAAGCATTGTACTAACATCAAAAACACTACTAAAGAATATTTGAAATCATTAAAAAAAATTTTTTGAATGAAAACACAAATACGGGATCACTTTGGATTCCCTTTCACATCAGGTTTGAAACTTTAGGTTACTGAGTAAATAGTGCCTATAAGTTTCAAGTAAATGGCGCTTAAAAAAAATCCAAAATAAAGTGAAATCGATCAGACGTTATAAAAAATTTGGTCTATGTCTATGTTTAACATAGATAAAGGGACTGTCGAATGGAATATTTGTGTTCTGTGGTAGGAAGTATATATTTCTATGGTCGAAATTGAAGCCTTTAATTGCAGTGGCGGCAATATTATCGGTAGGGTAAACACAGCAGTTTTATGTGTTCTTATGAAAGAGAAAGAATGGAAGAATTTTGAAATTAAATGACAAGAGCTTAATTATTTATAGATTTTTAACGGATAGCTTCAATTAATTAGTACTTCGGATCTATTTATTATGGTTACTTCCTGTTGTGTTCTTGGGTGCTCGAATGAGCACAAAAAAGGATGCCATATTAATTTCTTCAGGTAAGTTAAAACTTCGATTTCATCTACAATTTGTTATAAAAACTAAAAAGTCTTAATAGGACTTAAGTTTACTGTTCAAAGTCACACGATATCCAACGATACGATAATCCGAATATGCCTCTATTGGTTGGATTATTTCCCGCCATCATTTATTTGAAATAATCAACCAATCGTCAGATATCAAGACTATGCACAGCTTAGAATATAGATATTAATGTTCTAAGATGCACAGGAAGCTGCATTGTCAAAAAAATTTATATTTGGGTTTTCAGGTATCACCTAATTTATTTGTTACCGTTTTTCATGATATTAGAGTTCCTTTAGCATTTGAAGTATTGTCCCTAGATGATTTTGATTGATTATTTGGACATCAAGTTGTTTATTCTGAATGGCAGATAAATTTAAGATTCAATTTTCATTTCAGTTTTCCATTCAAAAATCCGGAATTGTTAAATAAGTGGATTGCAGCTATTAAAAGGAAGAACTGGGTACCAAAAGCTCACTCCAGGATTTGCAGTGTTCATTTCACAAAAAGTGATTATCAGATTCGGCCTGGAGCTAAGTATCCACTTCTGAAAATAACTGCTATACCATCAATTTCCCCAGCCTTTTCAACTTATTATAAAGTTCCTTCAAATCAAGCCAGAGCTTCTCAGACACAGTCTTCAGTTGATCATGAATTAAAGGAGCAGGCCTCAGAAGGTGATTCTGATTCTACTGGTCCTTCAGAATCAGAATTGAGAAAGAAAGGAAGAAAACAATTGATCAATGAATTAGAACAGCAGACCTCAGAAGATCCTGTCACTTTTGATTCAGAAGGTCCTTCAGAACCAAAATTGAAAAAGGGAGGGGAAAAAAAATTGATCAATGAATTAGAACACCAGACCTCAGAAGATTCCTTGACTTCTGATTCTGCTGGCCCTTCAGAACCAAAATTGAAAAAGAGAGAAAACAAACAATTGATCAATGAATTAGAACAGCAGACCTCTGCTGATTCTGTCATTTCTGACTCTACTGGCCGTGCGGAACCAAAATTGAAGAAGAGAGGAAGAAAAAAATTGTCATATAATGAAAGGGTAAAATCATTAACAAAAATAAATGAATGTCTTACCCAAAAAGTAGGAAAGCAGAGAAAAAAAATCAAAATACTCAAGACATTAATTGCTTCTCTAAAAGAAAAAGGGTTGTCAGATCTAAACATGGAGCTTTTACTACTAGATGTCTGAGGCTAAAAGGACATTGCTTGTCTCAAAGTTTCTAGGCTAAAATCATATGACAAACTGACTATTTATGTCAAGTATATTTCATCTTTGGAAAATATTTTTTCCAATTGTAGAGAAACGTCAACAGTGAGGTGAAATCATTGAATTTGATTGCTAATTACTATTTTGAAATACGACTCCATGCTATAGCTAGAGCGAAAATCAATGTCACATCAAAGATACCTTAATAATAATAAAATGAAATTGTTTTCAAATCAACGAATTGGAAATGAATTATTATATCAAAGCAGTGGTGGCCAAATCATTTGTAAATATATTATCAGCTTTTAATTTATATTTCTTTTTGAAATTGATATTTCATTTCTATGTATTGTACATATAAGAAAAATGATTATTGTTACAATGAAGGCTTTCTTCCCTAAAATCCAATCACAAAAGTAAAGAATTATTGAAGTAATCCTATATAAAAATATATCGCTTGATTTTCGAAGAACCTACATGATAAGTGAACAAATAGTTAATTAACCAATTATCCTATCTCATTCATAAACCTTGTCAACATCAAAAGTACAAAAAGACTCATGATGTGAATAACTTCCTGATAAGCTCAGATCTAAAGTTATAATTTGAGAAAAATCAAGTCTGTGCAGTTTTATTGAACCCTACCAATGTAATTTCAAATACTTAACTCAGGTCATCTTCTGATACATGTACATATAATATCCGGATATGTACAACACTTAAGTCTTTGTGTAAGAAATAGTTATTGATTGTAAATGTCAAGTGAACAAACACTGAGCTTACATTGTTTACCCTACCGGTAATATGGCTAATTAAAGGCTTCACTTTTTACCTATGTTGATGGCTAGAGTAAGAGTTCGTCTATTTGTTTACATCTAAAACTAACCAATACATACATTGATATCGCCCTCTATGTTGGGGATATAAGGCATGAAAAATAAGTTAATTGTCTCAATATTACTTCTCAAGTTTCCATACTTATAATTTTTTTTTTTTAAATTTTGAGTCCTTATTTTTGGAAACAAAATTCATTTTTTCATTGAATTAATCTATTTTGCAGTGAAATAAATCAAAAAATGAATTTCAACAACTATATTTCCAAATTTCTATACATTTTAATACATTATTAATGATTTATTATTACCACACTATATTATCTATCCTATTCAACAAGCTTTCAATTTCAAATTGAGGCAAATTCATAACCCCTCATTTTTTTCGATCAGACGGTTTTGAATAAGGTTTCCCGTCGTTTTTTTGCCATTCTTTCTCGAATTCACTTTCCAAAATCTCTGCTCCTCTCTTCCTTGTTAATCCTGTTTCTTCCAAAGATAGTTCGCACATTTGCATATCATCTTTACCTATAAAATAAAATGGTATATTAAGCATCAAGAACTGTATTCAATATTTGAATCAATTTATTTCCAAGAAATGACCTAAAAGTCAATACACAGAAACTATAAGTATTGTATAAAGACTGTAATCCTGATACAATGCTGTATCACTCCCCGCTGAGGGAAACATTCCCTCAATTCCAGATATTTAAAATATCAGATGGATAGAGCTTGATCGTGTCCGGAAGTTAATAATATTATTAATGATTTTAATATTATTAATAATATCAATATTATCTTTAATATTCAATTTCTAGCTTATATTAAATTTTTCAATATGTATTTAATTGGTACTGGTGAAGTAGGTTAATTCGAATAATTTTTCTATCTATCAAACTCACCTGCTACCAATAGTACAGGACACTTTTCTGGATGCAACTCCATTTGTCTAGCCACATACTGTCCATCAAAATGGGCAAACCAGAAACCTTTTTTATTGGGATCTCCACGTGTGAATGGTATACGGAAATATCTTTGTTTATAATTATCATCTTTATTCACTTTTGGTTGCAGTCTTGGAGTTTTATTGGCCGATTCCATTACTAGAACAAAAGAGGTTCTTAAAAAAATCCTACGTACGCTATTTACTTCTCCACAGTAGAACGCGGAAATCCATTACTAGTGCGTTACAGATAGACCTAGATAAACTGATGGAATACTTCAAGAAATGGATATTCAAAGTGAATACAATGAAAACAGTTGCAATCTACTTCGGAGAAACAACAGTAAAGAAAAAAAAACGGGAAACGTCAAAATAGAAAATCAGTCGATAGAATGTAAACAGGAAGCTAAATAACTGGGAATAATTCCAGATGAAATAATGAACTTTAACAGATAAAAAAAAAACAGAAAAAGACAAGGCAATTGAACAGGAGACTTTATCCGCTGCTCAACTCAAAAAGTGAACTTTCCTTAGAAAACAAGTTGAAAACAATAATTAACGTGATAATACCAAGCATTACGATGCAGGAGTAGCCTGGTAGGGCTAAGGCGTAGGGAAATAAATTCCAGCCCTCAAACAAAAAGAAGATATGTTTGAACTTATTTACCTGATCTTGGGGCCCTTTCATTTTCATTCATGACGCTACGACGCTGATTCTTCGCTTTCCAAGCATGATAAACCTTCAACCTCCGATGGAACTCATGTCGGCAAGCCTCCAAGAGATCGATATCGCACGAAGTGTTGATGGTATCCCTCAGGTCAGAGTACTTCCATTTAGATAAATCATATTTTCCTTTACTCAGGGCTGCCTGTTGGTTCTTCACTGCTTCCGACCTGTATCATTATGAGATGATTTCAGAAAATGCAGTAAACGGCATTTCGACACAAACTAAAAAAACACTAAGGAGGAAGGAATGCGAAAGAAAGCCTTTTCTATGTATTCATAGCTGTTAATTTAATGCGTGTGAAGAAAAGGTCAACAACAACTCCCATATACAGGGTGGTCCAGATTTTAGTTCAATAACTTTGGCGTACGTAAGATAGAACAACTTTATTCATGAAAAAATTTCATATAAGCATACAGGGTGGCCACTTTTTCAATGGGATTGTATTGGTAACTTTTAAACCATAAGAGTTAGAAGGTCAGTTAAATGGAGTAAAAGTTGCATGCATAGAAGCATTATCAAGCAGTTCAAACAAATCGAGATTATCAGGGCCGGTTATTGAGATATCATAAGAAAAGTAAATTCTTTCATTTTGATTTTTCTTTTTTTCCCACTTTATTTCAAATATTATCAAAAAATGTTACAGGAATTTTTTATTCGACAGTAAATTGTTCTCAATTTGACGTAATCAGATTTCGTATCCAACGTTTCGTGCTCTTTGGGCCACCCTAAACCTCATTTTTTTCAATACGGACCTGTATATTTCATGACACTTTTAGAAATAACTTTCAACGCTGAATTCAACGATACATCATACAATGCCATTCAAAGTTGATTTTCAGATGATTTTTGACCCTTATCCAATTTTCTTTGGGTCGGATCTGTAGTGAATGCAATTGATCAAAAACTGCTGTTAATAAAATAGTCAAGAGACGCGAATACGATGATTTTAAATTTGAATACCAAGCCTTGCAAAACTTATATCGTAATGATATCAAAATAAAGTTCGATTCTGTAATTTGTTTCAACGGAACAAATGACAAATCCAACAATAGTGATTTCTCGCGAGATTGAGAATGTATTAGAAGGTATTCAAGAAGACAAAATAAGCAAATGTATAAGAAGTATGGGTTCCGGAACCGTTAAGTGCATTTTACAAAATGTTGGACATTTGAAACACTTACTTCATTCATATTCATTTACTTCCGAATAATCATTCGATTTTTCTTTCATTAAATGATAATTCGTTTAATTATTATGGATTGAAATATGTAAATAATTATTACTTGTTTCTTGATTTGATTCTGATATGTTCCATCAGTTCAAGATGAGTAGGATGATTTTCTCATCGAAATGTATTGCATGTTGTTAATTAAACTAAAGGTACCTAAATGTAATACAGATCCGAACCAAAGAAATTTGGATAAGGCTCAAAATCACCTGAAAATCAACTTTGAATGACATTATATGATATATCGTTGAATTCAGCGTTGAAAGTTATTTCGAAAAGTGTCATAAAATATACAGGTCCGTATTGAATAAAATGACGTTGAGGGTGGCCCAGAGAGCACGAAACGTTGGATACGAAATCTGATTACGTCAAATTGAGAACAATTTACTGTCGAATAAAAAATTCCTGTAACATTTTTTGATAATATTTGAAATAAAGTGGGAAAAAAAGAAAAATCAAAATGACAGAATTCACTTTTCTTATGATATCTCAATAACCGGCCCTGATAATCTCGATTTGTTTGAACTGCTTGATAATGCTTCTATGCATGCAACTTTTACCCCATTTAACTGACCTTCTAACTCTTATGGTTTAAAAGTTACCAATACAATCCCATTGAAAAATTGGCCACCCTGTATATCCTAACAAGCTTCATTTTCGAGATACCGGGTGTTTGAACAAAAAAAATCAGTTTTTTACTTATAACTCTAGTATTGCATATAACATTTTTCGTTTCAATTTGTAAGTATTCAATTTTTCACAATTCTCGAATATATCGTTGAATTAAATGTTAACTATTACGTTAGTTTGTTAGTGGGCTTCAAAAATAAATTTTTCTCTTTTTCTACACAATCAAAATTTGTTTGGTGAGATGGGAATATGTTTTGGTATTTTTGTTTTTGCATGCACTGTAAATTTTAGCTATTATTAGTACATGTTATTTATTATGTTCTTATTACTTTCATGAAATACCTGTTCAGTTTGAAGGACTGCCGAGCAGAATCCACTCCGCTGCTGTATCATGTAAAGAAGCACATAAATTGAGGGGTCTCCAAGACATATGTACATAACTTGATCGTGATTTGATAAATGAATATATAATTTCTTTCTTCGAATTGAAAATGAAGGATTTTCTAATAGGAATACACTTCAAAAAGGTTATAATCCCAACACTATTGCTATGGTCCGTATTCAATATTTCAGGTAACCTACTACTTATGTACGGACCGCTTGCCACTGGTCAACAAAATTTTACCTTGACAGAAGTTTGGCGATTATAAATGTGTTCTTTTACCAAATAAAGATTTAGGGCCGGTAAAAGGTTTGCGTAACAGTAGAAATGAGTGATAAATATATTACCGTATTTCCATTTACCAAATCACGGAACAACAAGAATGAAAAATAAAATTTATGTTTATACTCACTTCCTCATCAAAATTGGACTTTCTTCCAATTGACCATCGCTTTCTTGTGCTAATCTAAGAGCTAATTCATGGTCCTGCCTCTCTTGTTCCAAACGTTCTTGATATAATTTTTCTTCAAGGGCTTCTTTCTCGAGACTAGCCTTATGTTCAAGAGCTAATGTGGCCTGTGCTTCTTCCTGGAATATAACATTTATTTACTCTAGATATGAACATGTTTGTTTTTTCTTCATTACTGTCGCAAATATATCAATTTTAGTAACTTAATTGAAGAAACTGAATATTGAAAAGTATGATTCAAATAAAGCAATTATAGACATCTATAGACAATAATACTTAGACGATAGACTATACGAAATAATTAAAATGGAGCATGAGTATAAGAAGAAAATATAGTAAAACAAATATTTTACTTAAGGCGGACAATAACGTAAAGGACAATGAAACTGCTGAAATGAAATATCATGATAATAGATGATGAACAATTGCTGAGCGTTGGATACAACACAATGCATTCAAACAAAAATTTCCAATTATTATTTCGTAAAAAGCCCATCAGCATAATATATAAAAAGAAAAAAAAACAGAAACACTTTTATTTATTCAGTGTCTCAGTACCTGTTTCCTTCTTTCCTCTTCTTCCTTTTTACGTTGAATCTCCATTTCAGCTTTTAATTTCCTCTGTTCCTCCTCTTTTTGTTTTTTTCTTTTCTCTTCTTCTCTGAGTTGCTTTTCTCTCTCCATTTGTTCTTGAAGTTTTTTCAGCCTAGCCTGCTCTTCTGCCATTTTTTGCTCTTCTAATTTTTTTTGTACTTCTCTCCTTAACACATCAACGTCATTTTCGAATTTGTTGAAGATGTCGCTACAGTCTACTTCCGTTAGTTTTCGGCCGCTCTTTAGAAAATACTCATTAAAACTCAATTTCATCTATCATGAACTCTCTTACCTTGATACTCTCTAGGGTTGAAGAAATATTATCTCTCATTCTTTGTACTGCATCGTCGATATTTTGTCGACTCTTAATTTGTATAGAATTTTCTTGAATACTACTTAGCTTCTTTTCCAAGCTTTTCAATTGACGAGATAGTTTAATTTTGGGCGCATATTGTTTTTTCACCAAATAACCTCTTATATGCTTCTGTAGCAGGATGAGGGAATATATTCTGTATTTCATTATGTTTTTTACTAGAAGAGAACGAACGTTTTGTTTGTTTTCTTAATTCGAAAATAGTGCTTGGAAAGTTGTCACGATTGGAATGAGTATTGATTGTATTTCAATCTTAAGTGATAATTTCAAAAATGTGAACAGAATTAGTTTGAGACTTACTCTTTATAACAGCCAAAATGCCAAATTGGCATTTCAACCAACGAGATTTGATGAGGAACTTTTTTATCTTTCCAATCATTTCCTTCAAGTTTTCTGGATCCGATTTCATAATTTGGTCGAATTCGCTGAACTTTCCAGGTCTAAAGAACACTCTAGTTATACCAAATTTATAATCCTTGTCATGTAGGTTTAAACTGTGTAACATTGCCTACAATTATAGAGGAGGTGAAATTAAATACGGCAATTGCATTGATTAGCTAATCCGTTAGTGTAACAAGTTTTCACATTATTTCCCCATAGAAACTTATATCCGAGCCTTTATCATTATAAAATTCATTTACGATATTATGTTCGTTAAGGCCTTTGGTTTTTTGAGGTGAAATAGTGATTACGATAATAATGTGAAAAAGAATTTTCAAGAATTCATAATTCGGAAACTAGAAGGCCAGGACTTGGTCGAAAAAATATTGTATTGAGTACATAGAGTGAAATATAGTATCAATAATATTTTTTCATTTCCGCGCGCTTTATGTCAATTTTGCTTATTGAAAATGACATATGCTCCCTCTATCTATGTTTATTACTCTGAGATTGAGTATCATATCTTAGCAAAACATGATTTCAATACTATGTGTTTCCATGATCTGGAAATTCTGAGCTGAATATCACTCATTTAAACATATTCAATTCCTGTAATACCAAAAGCTATAACTTCTTTCATTGTTCAAGCATGAAGATGTCCAAGCAAGATGGTATGTAGACCATATGTGGTGAACAAAAAAATCCCCAAAAAATCGACAGATGACCTTTTAGAAATGACATGAGCGCGGTAATTTACATATATTGGTTTTAATCAGAGGAATATCATCAATAAATGCACTCTTAAAGTTTCAATCATATGTTACTGATGTAATAAATATACTTACTTCACAGAATATTTTTGGTTTCAAGTCAGCCAAGGGTTTCGGAAGATAATCTTTGTACATATTGTACAAATCACCAAATTCGGTTCTGCTTGGATAACCATGCTCCATTAGCTCTAGTACATTTGTCATTCCAGAGCACTTGAGTTGCATCATACTTAAGGCACCTTCGAATTGATTGTCAACCATCTTATTATTAGGCTTTATACATCGTATGAAATTGGTTCCCTTAAAAAAAAATTCGTTAAGCCTCGATATAACAAGAAATTACCAAGAATTAGTCAATCGTATTTTTGAAAAGTCAACTTACATTCAATTTCAACTTCTCCATCAGTTCAGTTAACTGAGTTTTAAACTTATTTCCGACACTAATGAACGTAAGCTTGCCTTTTTGTGCCATGGAATTGGAGAACAATTTTTGTATAAGATTACTTTTGCTTTCCTGAATTATACTTTCCAAAGAAGCATGTAAGGCGTCATTGTTTTTATGAATGAAATGTACCTAGAATTAGATATTTGAATGGAAACATATTGGACCAATAGTATTTAATATTACCGTTTGATAGCAAACAGCACCGGCAAAATGCCTGACCAAAAATCCTTCATCGTCCCTCAAATTCCTGTGTAACTTCAATTTCGAAGATCTAGGCAGACCTAATCGGAATTCATTGGACCAGTTTTTGTGCACTTCATTAGTGAAATGTACATACGATGGTTTAGGTAATTTAGATTCCTCATCTAAGAGGTTGAGTATGCCTTTTGATTTAGCTTCAATTAGATCTGTGGAGAAATTTATTTTAGGTAAATTCCAGAATAGTACCTACAGGGAAAATTGACTCAGTGATACAACCGGAAGGATTTCAATATTTTTTTTACAATGTGATGTTTAGCTGTACAGGGTGGGCAAATTTCGATGTTTTAGCACTACAACTTTTAAATCCGAGGAGATAAACAAAATCTAATACCTCCTTCTCGGTGTCTTTTTCTGAGAAACTAACAAGGCTAGTATTCATTTTTGGCCACCTTCTTTTGTTTTGGAAAAATGGCGATATCGAAAAACATTTATATCTCCGTTAATACTGATGATAGAGCTCTGAAATTAAGACATCATACACTTTTTCACGTAGAATCCAGTGGCGTGCTCGTTTTTTCAAAAGGGTCTTTAATTACGAAGCTATGACCCAAAGTTATGTTTTTTCAAATGGGGACACTAGATTTCTGTGCCATTTTTTGAAAGCATAATTTTTCCTGATTTCAAAAATATATAACATCGTATGGCTTGGATTCTACGCGAAAAAGTGCCTGTATAATGTTTTGATTTCAGAGCTCTATCATCAGTATTAGCGGAGATATAAATGTTTTTCGATATCGCCATTTTTCCAAATTTCGCTTATAACTCGAAAACAAAAGAAGGTGGCCAAAAATGAATACTACCCTTTTAAGTTTCTCAGAAAAAGAGACCGAGAATGGGGTATCAGATTTTGTCTATCTCCTCTGGTTTAAAAATTGTAGTCTCAGAGGAAATTCTTTCCTCTGAGATTGTAGTGCTAAAATATCGAAATTTGCCCACCCTGTACATGTCGAAAAGTAAAAAGAAGAATTGAGAATAACTTGAAGTTTAAGAATGACTTGAAACTTTGACAAACCTAGCAGCTATACAACGTACTCGTCAAGTGATTACGGAAAATCTATACCAGAGTATAATTTAAATATACATAGTTATTATGTCGCCAAACAAAAAGTACAAGGAATCATTCATATTCATAACAAATGAAGAACTTTCAGAAATACTCACTTATGCAGTCTTGGTTATCAATGAAGGAAATTTCTGGTACACTCAAACCTTCCCTTTTATAAAGATCCTGTTCATGTTTGAGGATTTTTTCATTGAAAAACTGTTGCAGTTTTTCGTTGCAATAGTTTATACAGAACTGTTCGAAACTATTGACAGTAAAAAATTCTGCGGAATAAATTATGTTTTTATATTCAGTTCAATATTGACTGGAAGGAAACTTACCAAAACCAGCAATATCTAAAACACCAACGTAATAACTGGAAGCTTTGAACGGAATACTTTGGTTTATGCATGAAACAATATGATCAAATAAGTTGCTGTATATGGCTTTTGCTAGAGCGTCTCTTGCGTTGATCGCTTCTTGAACTTTCAGTGGAACCCTTGAAAAAATAAACGTAAGATACAGGGTGCGTCACGGCAAGTTTTATGCAAAATTCTGAGTTGATTAGAATCATGGAAAATTCAAGCAGAATATCAAATAATGTGGAGTCAGAAGATTTTGAGCACTCATCATTTATGTCCCCTTGGTTATGCCTATACATTTCTGTAGTTTCTAAGGGTGCATGAATGAACGGAGAAAATTCGAAAGCTTTTGACTTCAGGTCAGAGCTTTCTTCATTATTTGAAGAGTACTTTGAAATGTGGGAAATAGCCATGGCGCACCTGTATATACTGTGTGTATTACTATTTTTCACGGTATTTGAAAATGAAACTTATTGTATATTATATTATTATAAAGAGTTCTTTAAACATGTCTTTAACTTACATTATGACAGTTCCTTTCAAGCCGCCTCGTGTACTTTGCATAACTCTCGATTCCAAAGCTTGCCTGAGATCAGTGGCATCAATGTTCAACAATTTGGCGGCAACGTTCAAACTGTTCCCCTTATTTTCGGCCACTCTACATCCTCCTCTTCTATCATCCAGGTCTTCTTCGAATTCTATATTACCAAGATGTAGAACTGCCGCCACAGTTTTGTAGATATCGAATCTGTCAGACTGAGTCAGACCTATTCTGTCGAGGGCTTCATCGAGAATCTTGAAATCGTCTACATCGTCCAGAAGTATGTCTTTTAGTGGACCATTATTGATGTGATCTGCACTCTTCTGATTAGGGGATAGTGTTTTTTCACTGCGGCTGTTTGTGAAGAAGCGAGTACAGCCCTTACGAAGATACTGCAATGATAGTTTATTCTCGATAAATGGTCATTTGAAAACCTTGGAGATCTACAACTGAAGTTGTAGTAGCCACACTTTTATCCATAGAATCTTTATAAGCGTTTCGAAAACGAATGATTATGTCCACTGTGAACTCGAAAAATTTCATATCCAATGTGTTTTATATATTTGTGAGGCTTTCTATACATTGAAGAACAAGGGAAGTTTGTTTAAATTATTAACTCAAAAAGAGCGGAAAGGTTCAAATCTTCTTTAGCGATCGTTCCTTATATGTGTCAATTAGATATTTCGACACAATTTTAATATTCGTAAACACATAAGATTAGCTAAAATTCCCTTTCCTTCCGTAGGTGGCGCTATATGAAGAAGTGACCACATCTTTAAGGAAACAACAACGAAATTCGATATGAGCGTCAAACCATGTGGAACAGCAGTTCCACAAAAGCTGCCTTTCAGATCTAAAACTTTTTCAAGGGTGAGTGCGCACCATTATTTCAATATTGATTCAACACATATGAAGAAAAAAATAACAATGCATGGCTAACTACGTTTTCTCGTAACCCGTTAATCTAATTCCCACCAATTCTAAATGGCTTCTGAATACGAGGAGACCCGCAAATTTGAGCTCGATATCTTTAAAATTTTGACCTACAGCGTGTTCACAAGAAAGCGTTCCACATAAAGGGAGACCTCAAACAATGGCCAAGCTCCTCTAGGCACTTGTGAACAAGGGACATTCTGATCATATGTGTTGACTCATTAATTTGGTAATGGTTCATTCTATTCTTTAAAATTTCATTCTAAGAATCCATCATGTAATATAAAGATTATTGCATGATATTTCGGTAGTTCTTCACGTAGTCAGTTAAATCAATTAAATCAGAGGTGATAAGAACTTGGAACTTCTTTCTCTTTTACATTTGGGCTATTAGCCTTTTACTGCTCAATCTCAATATAATTCACCTCTGGTGAGCTTTTTCGATCTGCTTTAGTCGCAAGCTTTCCTTATAAGAGGGTTTGCGTGATATTTCATCTCACTGAAGGTCTTCACGCTCAGGTCTTTCAGATGATCGTCTAGGAATGTGGTGATAAGAATGGTTCTATCCCTTTGATTATAAAAAGTTTATAAATCCAGGGTAAACGATAGGTGATGCACAACTTGAGGTGGATATTAAAGAATACAAATATCTAAATGCATCCTGGGCGCTAAATTACCAACCTTGCTATGGAGTGATGTGTTGAGATTCAAATTATTTTACGTTCTATTTAGCCTCTTATTTTTAACATTTCCTCAGCAGATGAATAAAGAAAATAAAAAAAATAGGTAGCTGAGCAGATATTAATTTCTATAAGTTTCATATATATGAAAGATATGACATTATTTTCCAAATTTCTGTGGAAGAATCTAACCAACGGTCATTGGAATCGCCTATAGAGAGGAGTTGTGCCAACATAACGACAACAATTATTTAAGTGTATACTTACGTTAAAATCATCTGGTTTGGTGAGGAATATCTGCTTCCTTAAGTCTTCCGGAGCACCAGCCATCAGCATATAAAAGATATGATAACTGCGTTCTTCACCGATAGGAGAACAGATCCTAGACTTCTCCAGTAGATAATGGGAAATGTGACCACCAACAACTTGGAACTTCTTGTCGAAGTGAACCTCGATAAACTTGCCGAATCTTGAGGAGTTATTGTTGCGTGTAGTTTTAGCGTTTCCGAAGGCTTCTAACACCGGGTTGGCATCCAGTATCTTCTGCTCGATGGGACCAGCGTGAGCACCCCACATATCGCATAAATAGATCAGAAGATGCTTAGTTGATTCTGTCTTGCCGGCACCCGATTCACCTGATACTATTATGGATTGGGACTGTTTGAGAACTTTCATGTCCCTAAAAGCCTTGTCGGCTATGGCGAAGACGTGGGGAGGTTTTTCGCCAAGAGATCTACCCTGATAACTCTTCATCATTTCTCTGGAGTACAGGGATGGGATTTCCTTGTATGGGTTTACAGCTATAAGGATGTTGGCGACGTATGTCTGAAAAAGAGCTATGTTGAAGGGTTTATACTGTTTTATGGAAGTTATTTATACAGAGTGAGACTTGAGTATGGAACTTTTCATTTATCTCGGAAACATTTTTTTAAGATTTTGGTGTGAAAGGATCTTGTGATATGACCGATATTATGGTGGAATTTACATTGTTGTCATATCTTTCCTTTTTCTGGGATGATATTGCTCTCTGTTTTTCAAATGGATCAGCCTGTTTATTTTTTGCCTTTTGAAATCCTTATGAAATACTGAATATGTTTCATGTAATATTCCCTGTACCTAAATGACTAAAAAATTAAGGAGTTATAGCTATATTTACGTCGAAGTTGAAATACTAAATTTAGATGGCTATGATTGAAAGAACCCGTTCAATTAGAATAATCATTAATCATTTGTTTCATTTTAGATATGTTCATATTTGAGTAGTAGAAAAATAGAAATTTTAAATAACATAAAGTGGAGGCGATTACAGCAGATACTCAAAATGTCCGTTACTAAAATAGAACAATTCATTCGATTTTTAAAACTTTGCAATAGTACTTCATTGAAACGTCAAGTTGTGTAGCAGTCATAGCCATTAGGATTATTCTAACTTAGGCGGAGATAATATAAATGTAGCTTTAACTCCGAAATTATGGCATTTAGCTATAGAGAACAACCTTGAACCATAGTATAAGGTTCCTTATACTATGCTTGAACATATTCAGTACCTATTTCTTACGTATTTCTAAAGGCCAAAAACATACAGGATGATCCATTTGAAATGAAAAAGTTCATTATTAATCCGAAAAAAGGGAAGATCTGACAATTATGCATATATTTCAGTTAAACCAGACGAGTAGATTCCGAGATATCAAAATTTCACGAAAAAAATTTTTTTTTTCAGTAATTCGAAACCTTCCTTTCACTATTCTGCAACTGATTTCTAAATTACAGTTAGATCAGTTGAATACTCTTTCTACTTCGTCGGGAAAATCAAAAATTTCCAAAAAATCAAATAGGCTCTGTCATATTGAGACGAATTCAATTATAAAACTGTAGGTGGTACAAAAATATTGTACAAAATTGAAAAATTATTGAACGAAACAAAGATTCAATTCCATTGTATCAAAAGTAACAGTGGCACATAACAAAAACGTTCTGAAGGGTTAAATAAGGACAAATTTCAGACAAAATATCAACCTGTAGATTTTCATGGGCAATTGATAAGTGAGTATGACAAGTGATGTGAACCTAGCAGTATAATATCATTTCCAAATTCCAGCTGAATATATCGACAAATGCTGATGTTATTAGAAGAAAAAACTTTAAAAAAATAAAATATCAACATCCTCTGGAAAATGCTTGCCGAATCATTTTAATGAAATTTTTTTGTCCTCATCTATAGCTCCAATTTAGGAACACTCTCAATTTGCTACAAACAGTTCGGAGCATTCCCTGTCGAAATGCAATCTAGGAGCTAGAAATCTATGAAGATATTGTAGGCGCAAAGTCAGTTAACCACTACTAGAAAGCCCACAATTCACCAAATTTCTTGTACAATCCGGCCGTGAATGCGTTCAGCATTGAACTCTTGAACATTTCCATTAGATCCTATTAGATAATATTCGAGGAAGATGTCAAGCTGCTCTTTATGCTCACAATGGTTATACATTGTATTAATGATGATCATCTGAATTGCTTCAATGATTTCAAATGCAATGAAATTTTTATGTGATGTAATTTTATTACTCTTTTTATGATTCATTCATTGTACGCGGTTTATGTACACTAACATGAAACATTATTTTTTACCAAAAAAAACTTATGGAAACTATTCCAAAAAGTTATTCAAGATACTTACATATATTTTGTTTTTGTAATATCGCGTTCTTATATTATTTAAAAGGGACCCCTCATTCAGGAACATCATTTCACCTGGAAAAGTATTCGATTAATTCGAAAATAAAATATGAAAGAACAAAAACTTCATTTAACTAGTTGAAGTACAAATATCTACTAACAGTTATCATCAAAATCTCTGCTGGTGTCTTCTTTCGATGTTGGAAATATATCAGTATATGGTATTGTCATTTTTGGAAATTTCAAATCTATAGGACTAATTTCCACTTCATCTCCCATAATTTCATGGATTCTCCCCAATACGAAACCCTCAGCGGGGTGGCGCGCCCACACCAGATCCATTTCCTGAAAAGAGAAAAAAAATCAGAGGTCAATTTACAGTCATGAAGAAATATACTCAAGACGTGTTGGTAAGGTGAATCTTGCCATAAAACTATGAAACGTCGATGCAATGAAATGTATATGTTTAATTATCACTTTTGAATTTTTATTTTACTATAAAAAGAAACAATAAATGGGAGTCAAGAGTCAACTGATATTTAACCAACCCAAAATGTCTCGACTATAAATGCATATCTAATGATTTAACATCTGTTATAATACTAAAATCGTTATATCACATAATAATTTCTCAGTTCATTGCGATACTATCTTTACAAAAAAGTGTGGGGAATCGGTCAAAGTGAATCTGAAATATTCAATTAGTTTACTTCTGTCAAAAAGTAATTTAATTACTCGAACGGAATTGTTATTCGAGAGCATAAGTATTATTTTTGGCAACTTTAATCAAGGTGCAAAATCTATTAGTATTCTTCCCAATAATCTAGTGGTTTTCGACAAAATAAGTAACATTTTCGTGTTTCTCTGTTCGATATTTTATCAATTATGAAAATCTCAAAATGAACTGGTACAGGTTATACGAAGCACTCTTTAACTAGGATTTTCTTATAATGTTAAATTACCACTACTTTTTTGACAAAGGGTATTTTGTTATCAATCGTACGCATCTGATATTATAGTAATAAAGCTTCGCGATGAGCGTTTTTAAATTCAATAGGGCCTTAATAAATGACCAATTCAATCATGGTTCCACTGAATGCACAGTTAAAACTTGGAGTATTCAATTGCATTCAATTCACTCCAATGTAAGCGTTCAAACTAATAGAATTGGGATCAATTGAATAACGAAAAGCTTTTGTACCTTATTTCATTGAATGGGTGGTCATCAGTTCATTATTCAAAAGTATCCATGAAAAGAAAGTAACGTGAATTTTTTTTCGGTATTAGCAGTACTTCCCAGGACGTAATATCATATTCTAAGAACTTAAAAATTAGTATCACCTGTCGCCTAATAACTGAATATAATGGAAGTTCTATATTCAGCTATAATATCACAAGAGCATAGACAATATTCGATTATACACCATTTCACGAGACTTAATTCGCGAACCATCCCGAGAGCGCCACTCGAGTGGTGTTTCGCGAACTACGTCGAGTGAAGAGGTTCGTATAATCGAATTATATTGTCTATGCTCGAGTTTGTATTCGTTACGATTATCAATATCAATAACTATAGACAGAGCACTGCATTTTGATAATTCAATGACATTTCACTGAGCTTGACTTTCATTTTTTTGGCGAACGCCCAAGAATGTTACTATGGAAATGATCCCAATATGGCAGGAGGCGAAACGCCAACACGATTATACCACGTCGTCAAGGGTATATCGACATATCAATACGACGTAACTATGGGAAAATTACGGATTCTATTGATTCATCAAAACATGAGATATAACGGGTATTTTTTTTCGAGGTATATAAGTTTAAGTTGGCATTACTGTTCAAGATGGCGACCGATTTAACAGCTCTCAAGTGATTTATTCTCAGTTTGGTTCGGCAATTCATCATGAATAGACTCACGCCTGAACAATGCTTGCAAATAGTGCAATTTAATTTCGAAAATAATGGTTGTGCGGAATACGTATCGCGCACTACGTCCATTTTATTTTGTTCAGCGATGAAGCGCACTTCTGGTTGAATGGCTGCGTCAACAAATAAAACTGCCTCATTTGGAGTGAAGCTAATCCTCAACTGTATGTCGAAACACCGTTACATCCAGAAAAACTGACTGTTTGGTGCGCTTTATGGGCTGGTGGAATCATTGGTCCGTACTTCTTCAAAAATGATGATGGCCAGAACGTTACAGTCAATGGTGATCGGTATAGAGCCATGATTACTAACTTTTTCATTCCTGAATTGAACAACCATGATGTCCAGGACCTGTGGTTCCAACAAGACGGCGCAACATGTCACACAGCTCGTGCCACAATCGATTTATTGAAAGACACGTTTGGTGACCGCCTAATTTCACGTTTTGGACCTGTGAATTGGCCTCGAAGATCTTGTGATTTAACACCGCTAGACTACTTTCTGAGGGGCTATGTAAAGTCACTGGTCTATGCTGATAAGCCACAAACCCTTGACCATTTAGAAACATTCTCCGTGTTATTGCCGATATACGGCCACAAATGTTGGAATCAGTCATCGAAAATTGGACGTCCAGATTGGACTACATCCGAGTCAGCCGTGGCGGTCATACTCATATGCCAGAAATCATATTTGAAATGTAATGCCACAAGATTATCTTGCGGATAAATAAAATTCATGTCAATCGAATAATCCATCTTTGTTTTATTGCAATTTAAAGTTCTATAACTCTAAAAAACACCCTTTATAATCTGTAAAATTCTTCCATATTCTAAAAATTTTTCGAAAGTAAAAACGCATTCTAGGATTGTGACAGTACTATAGGCAACATGGCTTCGTTAAGGTCATCGAGTCGATTTTACGGCTTTTCGACATGGACAGGCATCGTTGGTTTGAATGTGAGACTTCAGTTTCCGTTTTGGTATGGACAAACAATAAGCAGGAAATGGATTTTTGTGCCAATCGATCCGGGCAACAGGAAACACGATGTCTCTATTGATTTTGATATCTGATCCGGAGTTATGGATGAAAGTATGGAAATTTTCATCATCTAATTCATTCATCGGTATACAGAACAAACTATATTGGAGATTTGAATAAAAAGGAGATATGATTAGGGAAGTAGGTATGCATGGGCTAGGGCTATTTATTGCCCAATAGTCTTCTTCAATTTTCTATGGTTCTCATGATGAAATCTGCTTGACATTTTGCCTGGAGCTCGAAATTCAAATTAATACCTAAAATCTCTATCAGTTTCGTGGACACGAAATTATTGGATAATTTTTTTCGATATTCTTTTTGAATTTTTATGGTTCTCGATCAACATAAAAGTTTGCAAGAAGCTTGAAATAGGCGGCTATATTAAAGGAACCTGCAATTTTGAAATTTACAGATCTTTCCGTTCGATAGATATCGTCTATACGATGTTAGCTGACGAAGGTTTCTATATCTATGGTATACCATAGATTATTTTGACCTCTTTTCATTTCAGCATTTTAGCTCAGAGTAATAAATATAGATAGAGAAAGCATTTTCAGTAAACAAATTTTGTCCCCAACATGAACCATCAAATTTAACATAAAGCGAGGAAATGAAAACATATCAGTGATATGATATTTCACTCAATTCGTCAGTTTCTCCAGAAAGAACACACTTCTTATGTCCCATAGTGAATCAACGGTTCATATTTACTCAAAAATATATTGAAATAAATACCTAAATATATCAGAAATTCAGAAAACAAACGCCAAACGACGTGAAACAACCGATAACACTAGGAGAGCAAAAGTTGCCAAACCTTGGATTTCAGCAGGTAGATACAGAAAATTATAAATATTCTGCTCATTATAAATTCGACAATTAGGAAAAATATCGGATTCCAAATATTTGAATTTGCATATTTAATTGGGAATCACTCAAATAAATATAGTTCATTCAATATAATATACATTCATATTGATATAGTAAAATTGTGGATTTGAAAATATATCACAATCCGACAAAGTAATCTAACCATGTTGGGGACATGTAAAAATTGCGTATACTTCCTCTATCTATGTTTATTACTCTATGCGTTTCAGGAACCCAAAATGACGTATGCAATTCTCAACTCTATGAACCGATCCAATGACCAAATCAAACAGAACCATCACGTTTTGATCTGTCTTCCATAAATCATCAGACGACGTAATTTTCTGGATTCTTATTTCTATAATAATCAGGTACAGTAGGTACCAATTATACTGCGACAGCGATATTTTTCAGACACAATCACTCAGTTCCACCTCAGATCTACATTTTTGTTGGGGAAATGTTACCTATATTGAAACATGCATACTGCTTAATTGTCCTTGCGTGTAGAAGCGTTCAACATCCGTTACATGTTCTATCATCATAACTTGTCAGTCTCGCTTTTCAGTTCATTTCTAAATGCAAAGGCATTTATTCTCAATAATAAAAAGATGAATGAGAAATGAGGCTATATTTAAACGTTGAAGAAACCAACAGGAAAAATTACCATTTCAATTACTGCTTACAGCGTATGAAATTCATTCAGTAGATAGAAGGTGTTTGTACAGTAATTTACCAACCGCAGAGAATTCTTTTTTAGAATATGAAAAAAGAGATAGAAGGTAATTGAGGTCGAAGAAAAATATAAATCTTATGTAGTTATAGTTAAACTCATCACTCATTTTGTGGGTGTAGTAAAACCCAAACTGAATTGATTTTTGTGAATTTGTTCGAAAAAATCTTGGTGATTGAATGTAAGAAGTTGTATACTTTTTTCAATTGAAAAATTTATTTCTAAAAGTAATATGCAACAGGCCGAAATAGTAAGTCCAGAACATTGAACTGAAACTGCAAAGTTTTATCTCAATAAATCAGAGAGTTTTGAAGAAAAAACCCTTGATAAAGTCCAACTTTTTTGATATTTCAACAGTTCATGGAATATAATTAAGTTGTTAAATAAATTATAAATTGAAACAAATTATTTCTCTGCAACATCATATCTTCACCCAAAATACCTATTATTTTTCGACATTTATTATGCCATTTGTATTCATTATAGGTAATGCCATTTTATCATATACGTTTAGAAATACGCTCTATTAGTGTGACGTCACACACCGCCATTTTTTATTCTCCTGTCAGTGTTCGAAATCCAAACAAATAAATTGTCATTCAAATTAGTACGGTGTCGTTGAAGGAATTGGATTATTTTCATGAATAAGAGTATTTGAGGAACGATTTCAGTATTAATTGATAGAGAGAAGGAACGAGGTGAATACCAGTAAGTGTGAATCCTGTATCATTCCCCAGATTTTGTAAAAAGCCGTGTTTATTAGTTGAACTTCAAGTTCGAACTTACTGGCATTATTCTCGTGCCTTCTGTCTATCAATTAATAGTAAAAGCGTTCCTTGAATAATCTTATTTATCAAAATAAGCCAATTTCTTCAACGACAACGTACTAATTTGAATGACAATTTGTTTGTTTGGATTCCGAATACTGACAGGAGAACTAAAATGGCGGTGTGTGACGTCATCACTAATAGAGCGTATTGTTGCATGATTGTATCAAAATCTGTGCTCTTTTTAGAATTAAGAGCACTTTAAGAAGATTTCAAGGACGTCATTCAGTTGATAGAATCACTACTCGTCGTATTGTAGACTCAGTACTTGGTAGAGGTAAAACAAGTACCTACTGTCAAATTTGTCAACAATACAATAAAAAATTTTCATAATTTTAAAACATTAAACAGTTCCGATTAATACTGAATAAGTATTTCATGACTGCAGATATGCTTCTGTTAAAAAAAAAATTGAATATATAAAATTCGATTCATGAATAAGTAATCGTCACTAATGAATACATTTGTGAAAGCGAATCTTGTCAGCTAGTTGAAGAAGCTTGGTACTTTCGAATTCAATTAAAATATAAATCTGATTCAATGATTATAACAGCTGAGATTCGTAATATTATGCTTCTTTCGAATTTCACGCCTTCAAAAATGAGAGTGTGATAACCGATGCGTTACAGGATCTTGTACCTTTTAATTCTCTTTGTTTTCATTTGATTTGATGAATAGGAATCAAAAAGTGAAATAGAGTGTTTGTTTTGTGATTCAGAATTTCACAACTGTTCATTATTTGTGTTCATCATCTACGAATTTTATTCGTTTATTTTGCTGACTTGGAGCTATTGAAGTTGTTGAATAAGTGATTTCAGCCTCTTATGAGTGGAAGGCAAAGCAAATTTTGTGCAAATGTTTTTAATTTCTTTTGATATCCAATAATATAATATTCTGAAAATACGACCATTGGAAGAATATGTTCTGATTTTCTATGAATTCAAGAAAGCAATCTGTGTCCAGTGGCGTAGACCTTCCCCCCAGGAGGAATATCCATTACAACTCACAAACAAAGCCCAATTTAATCGTGCAAAAATTGAATCAATGAATTCATCAACCAGCGATTATAAACAATAAACAATCACGTAAAAATTAATGAGATCCAGGAGTAAAAGCTCGGAACTATTCGAATTGAATCGGCTGCACCTCTGATATTAATTTTCCTAAATTTTTTAGGACCCTAAAGTAAATAAATGATATAATATCACTTATATCTATTTATCTCTTTGTTGCAATGAATCTCTTTGTCGGCATTTTGAATTCCATAACTTATTCCGTTAACTTTTTCACTCACAAAGATAGGTCAGTAGGTTTAGTATATTCTGTTGATTAGTTTGAAGTGGATGACATGGAAAATCTCTGTTATATTCCGTGTTTAACTCTTAATGAGTGTTGCATGATCCTAAAAACAATCAAAATCTTATTATGAGTAAGGAAATTTCTTTGGAAAACTTCTTCGAAAGAAGGAAAATTGATGCAGACGAATAATCAAGCTTTTCGCGTTTGAATAGAACAGTTAACACTTCGACAGGTGTCCCAAGATGTGTCTGTAAATTCAAAGGACATTGGAAACGAATCACCAATATTTTTTCGTTTGTAACTCTTTACCCCTCCAAGGTTTATTTCTGGCTACGCCACTGTCTGTGTCTACCTACATATTACGTGAAATGTAACGTTTGCAAGCGTAGCAATAATTTTCATCATTTACCTATACTGAAAAGTAAGTCGCACCAAACAACTTTGCAACATTTCACTTTTCAAATGAATTACTATTGATTTTTTTTTTTTAAAATCGATAGCAAATACGACAAATCTACAAGAATCCAAAAAGTGTAGTAATTTTTTTTAAACAACCAGTGGTCCACCAAAAAACAGTTCTGTAGGAAATTGCTTTCAAAATAAGCAGATCACATGATGAAAACTTCAAATTGGAACATTTATGCCAAATTTGAGTTGAATATCTTGGGAAGAAAAAAAACAGTTTTCAACACCTGTATCCCAAGAACAAAGCGTTTGAGGCCCCATGTTCATAGGACTTATTTTTTTCTCAAATGAATGAAATTCTTTTATTTTCGTTTGTACCTTGAATTTGGTAATACCCTGTATATGTTTATGAAAGTGATCACGTATGCATATGATGTCCCTGCTGAAGCTGCTTGGAAATCTATAGAGCTCACATGGTTTTTAAAATTAACTAATTGCTGATTCCTAAAGCCTGAATATAATGAATAATATATCCTATATGCAGAATGAAATTCAATTATCGAAATTCGCGAATTACAGGCATTTGGACCTGTTCCTCATAACAACTGCGAACAAATAGCAAAATTGAATTATTCATTTAATTATTTTCACATGAAATTTCATTAGATAAGAGTGTCACATACATTTTTTATGAACTGCTTGCAACAGCAGTATTCTTTTGTTTTTATACGGAGAAACGGTAATGAGAGATATTGTGTAAGAATTAATTCAGTAGAATGAAGAAATCTCATATAAGGAAATATAAATGAACTTGGATCGGTGTTGTTGCTCCATGCAAACAATAAATAATATGAGAAAAACTACTGGCTAAAAAAGCCCAATAAACAATAATCATTACGAAATGATCAACACCTGATCTCTTGTTTATGGTTTATATTTTGTTGATTGATTAAAATGAATGAACTGCTGTCAAATCATTTTTTAAGGCAAATTAATAATCTTCTAATATGTATGTTCAACGTCCTCAAAGTTCAACAGCCTCTACTGGACCTACCGCAAAATAGTTCTTGCGGAAAATTGACCTACTGCATTACACACATCTTCATTTTAAGTGAATTAATGAAGATCCAGTTACCTATCATAACTGAAACAAGAACCTGGCAGGATTGAAACAGTAATATTGGATTAGGAAGCCTTCCAAAATTATCTAGACATCGTTCTATCCTCTTATATGAAATTGGCGCAAAAAACAATTGAAATATTCTCAATGGAAAGTTGGCGTAACTTTTTTCAATTCATTTATAAAAAAATGAAGAAAGAAGAAAGCACTGACGTACGATTAGGAGCTTTTGAGCTCCACTTGCACTCTTGGATACATCATAACTGTATTAGGCCAACTGAAAAGTCCCCGGGCTGAATGTACAGATGGTGGTGCTAGTATTAAATCCATATGATTTTAAGTTGGTACCAACCTTCAAACGATACGTGTCAAAATTTGACAGCAGTCCGACCATTAGTTTGAGAGATATTGCGTTGTGCGTGTAGCTACTTTTGATATTTGAAAAAAGATGGAAAAAAAGAATTTCGTGTGCTGATGAAATACTTCCTTTTGAAGGTAAAAAATACAGTTGAAACAAAATCTTGGAGTGATGAAGAGTTTCCGGGGTCTGCATCAGGAAAATCAACCATCATTGATTGGTATGCTAAGTTTAAACGTGGTGAAATGAGCACCGAAGCCGGCGAACGCAGTGGACGCCCAAAAGAGGCTGTCACCGACGAAAAAATCAAAAAAGTTCACAAAATAATTTTGAATGAACGTAAAGTGAAGTTGATCGAGATAGCAGACAGTGTGAAGATATTATCTGAACGTGTACATTCACGAATATTTGTACATCAGAAAGCTGTGTGCAAAATGGGTGCCGCGCGAGCTCACAATCGATCAAAAGCAACAACGTGTTAATGATTCTGAGCAGTGATTTCTTTGCGTCGATATGTGACAATGAATGAAACATGGCTCCATCATTTCACTGCGGAGTCCAATCGACAGTCAGCTGAGTGGACTGCACACGATGAACCGAATCCAAAGCGATGAAAAACACAACAGCCAGCTGGCAAGGTTATGGCATCAGTATTCTGGAATGCGCAAGGTATAATATTCATTGATTACGTCCAAAAGGGCCAGACCATCAAAAGCGATTATTATATAGCGTTATTGGATCGTTTGAACGATGAAATCGTTAAAAAAACGGCCCCATTTGATGAAAAAAAGGTGCCGTGTCACAAATCAATGAAAACAATGGCAAAATTGCAGGAATTGGGCTTCGAATTGCTTCCGCATCCACCGTATTCGCCAGATCTGGCCCCTAGCGACTTTTTCCTGTTCTCAGACCTCAAAAGAATGCTCGCTGGAATGAAATTTAGCGCCAATGAAAAAGTAAGCGCTGAAACTGAGGCCTACTTTAAAGCGAAAGGCAAATCATACTACAAAAATGGTATCAATAAGTTGGAAGATCGCTATAATCGCTGTATCGCCTTCGAAGGCAACTATAATGAATAATAAAATCGGATTTTGCCAAAAAAATGTGTTCTACTGTGATAAACCGAGGACTGTTCAATTGGCCTGTTATATAGCTAAATGTAAGTTTGAACCCCCTAAACCCCCCCTTGGCTACTCCCTTGCAAGGTAATGATAATTGAAGATATCTCTCACAGTTCAAATTTCATTTCGTCATTGATAGATCAACTATTTCATAACTTTGATTGGCATTGGATTTAATCAAGGAAAATTCATCCACTAATCCAAGAATCAATGCTATCTTATCGGATATTCTGAAAAAAAGATAGTTCTCGAGATAAATGTTATTGCTATATATACCTACATAAATATAATACAAAATTAGGAAAGCACTGATGTGAAGTCAGGAGCTTCTGAGAGTTTATTCATGTGGCAATTGCACTATTGGATACCACATAACTTTATATGGTTTCTAATGGCGCATGGCATATAAATAAAGAAGCGCTCAAAAGATCTTGAGTTCACGTCACTGCATTTCTTTTTTTCGATAATCAGCTTAATTTTCTGTGGTTCTGATAACGCTATAAACAAGAAGTTTAGTACGAAGCTTAAAATTATTATTAATTATCTATTATTTGAAACGAAGTATAATATTAATAAGAATATTCTAAAAGATAGCTAGAAATTATAAACCATTTTCAAAATTATAGTGATATTCATTATTCTTAGTCTATATGTGGAAGCAAAAGTTTTATTGTTTTTTTTATATTATTTCTTACTATTTCAATTCGAAAAATAACTCAGTCGGATTAAAGGTAACTTCAGATAATAGAAAAGTGACTTGAATATTTGATAATGATTTCGGTGTAGTTTCCAAATACTTAATCCTTCAGGAAATAGTAAAAAGCAAACAATTTCCCAATATAACCATAATTCTGATCGAATTCACTTCACCTGTTGACTTATCGGTACTCAAAATATATCCTTTTGATCCCTTAAACATTCTTTCCTTCAGTAAAATTTACATATACTCGAAATTGCAGAGAATTTATCATCGTGTAATCTTATCATCAATATTGTATTCTTATCAAAGCAATTTGTCACAATTACACACAATCGACTACTGATAACGAAGATCACAGGTATACAACAATCTATTATTTCCACTCCATGTCAAATTATCTGAACATTTTCATTCTGGGATAAACAAACTTCTACTCATCACCTATAATAAAAAAATGAGTAATGCACTGACGTAAAGTCAGGAGCTTTTGAGCAATCATCATTAAAATTCTTCAATAACTGCATCCTTAGTTCTACCTGGATTTGTTTAGCTATTCACACAATAGTTGACACAAAGCTTTGAACTACCTATGTCGAATCTGTTGTCACTGGAAAATAATTGTTTTCTTCGATTTCTACTTGAACTTCTTTATACAGAGTGGTCAAGTTTTTAGTGTAATAACTGTGGCATCGGATAGAACAACTCTTTTCATGAAAAAAAAATTTCTATAAATATATATCCTAACAAGCTTCGTTTTGGAGATACAGGGTGTTAAAATTTGAAAAAATCAGTTTTTACTTATAACTCTAGTATTATTATATTCATTGTTTTAATATCCAAGAATTGAAATATTGGTAATGTTTCGAATTAAATAAGTGTCTCATCCAGTGGCGTGGATATAGGGGGTGCGATTATCTTTTTCTTATTCAAAATCTACACTACTGCCTTTTTCTCGAAAAGATTGTTTCATTTCTGAAATCAACAGAGCTGTATTAAAAAAAAGGCTTATGAATTATTTCCATAGAATATACCATTTTCGAGATAATTGAGTAATGAGTATGATGAAATGAAGATCTGTGTTCAGAGAACGAGCGCTCAATACGCTCTATTAGTGTGACGTCACACACCGCCATTTTTGGTTGTCCTTTCAGTGTTCGGAATCCAAACAAATACATTGTCATTCAAATTAGTACGGTGTCGTTGAAGGAATTGGCTTATTTTCATAAATAGGAGTATTTGAGGAACGATTTGAGTATTAATTGATAGACAGAAGGAACGAGGTTAATACCAGTAAGTTTGAATCCTGTATCATTCCCCAGATTTTGTATAAAGACGTGATTATTAATTGAACTTCAAGTTCGAACTTACTGCCATTAATCTGGTGCCTTCTGTCTATCAATTAATAGTAAAATCGTTCTTAAATAATCTTATTCATCAAAATAAGCCAATTTCTTCAACGACAACGTACTAATTTGAATGACAATTTGTTTGTTTAGATTCCGAACACTGACAGGAGAACTAAAATGGCGGTGTGTGACGTCATCACTACTAGAGCGTATTAAGAGTTTCACTTTTCATTATTGCAGTTGAGTCACTTCGGGTTGTGGTAGTTATTAATTGAACTTTTACAGGGTGCGCCAGAAAGAAGAGACACTTCTCAAATTATGAGTATTCCCCCCTATTGGGACCACAGCTGTGTGGCAGTTACTGTTAGGTTCGTGACGTTTTAGCATTTTTTTTACCAGTTGAATTTCGTGACAAGTTCAATACCCATAGAAATCACCCAGGCGAAACACCATTCTTTTCAAATGATTAGATTGGACAAAGTGATGAGAAATTCGTCGTCAATATAATTGAGTATCCTCATAAATACGATATCTATATATTTCGAAGAAAAAACCTAGACTCGTTTTATTGTGAAAAATACCAATTCGATCACATATAAACTTAAGTTTTATATACAATTTCACTAGAATCTAGATCTTCATTTTCAAAAATAATACGCTAAATTAATTTGAAGTTTTGTACGATAAGACATCAAAGGAATAAGTTGAATGAAATTCAACTATTTTCACGTGGAAAGAAAATATTCCATATTGATTTGATTCTGGCATGGAGTATAACACTTATATTAGGTAGATAAATATATTTTCTTCTGAATTTGGCTGGTAATAAAAACAGCGAACAAAATCGAAAAAAAAAAGAAAAATCAGTCTTTCTATACAATACCGTTGAAGGACTGTCCATTTCTTCAGGAATATTGTCCGAAAATTGCATTCAATGTTGGAAAATTCTCATATAATGTAATTAAGATGTCTAGAACATCTTAAATTAGTTTTCGAATTTCTATGTTCCATAATTAGGTAATGTTTCGACTTGTATGATATGTTGTTGGTCATAGACATCGAAATCATTCTTGTTAGTTTTCTGTTAGAAATTATGACATGATTCTGTTAATAAGCCATCAAGTTTATTCAACAATTTTATGATCCATCCAACCGTTCATTGTTGGATAAACATTTACAATGTTATGCTTGAGACAACGCTAAAGACTAAGTACTGCAACTTTAGATAGCACCTAAATGGCTTCATCGGGTTATCAACAGAAAACTGGGAATGGCTTCTAAATATCAAACACATAGTAATCGTTCAATTTATTAATGAAAGGTGAATCTAAATTAATTTTCATAAAAGCAGCTGCTAACTTAATAGCCATAATCATGCTTGGCCCCTAGACCAACCCTATAATGAACTAGAATGTTGTGATTATAGAAAAAGACCAAGAAACCGTTTACCGCGCTTAATTTATTGTGCATTCATTTATGATCATATCAACATGAAAAAATCAAGATCAAGGCTTTTAGCACTCGTCATTCATAGGCTTATTTCGTCCTTGGGAACCATAGAATTGCATGTTTATATATGGATGTGTCATGTGATTTATTATGATTTCATCGTAGTCGATTAGTTTTTAAAGATGAAAAGTGATCCCCACCTGAAATTTGGTATGATTTGAGTGAAAAAATAAATTTCAATCTTGTCGGGTCTGTTGTTAAGAAAATAGTGGTCAACTTTTGCGATATAACCCATGTAAATTTCTGGAGACATAATTAAGATGTCTAGAAACACTGGTGTTCCCACTCAAGTTCGATATTACAACTGTAAATCTATAGACCTTGGTTCCCAATCACGCTTGAAAATGTTCAAGATAAAAATGGCGACTTTTAAAGGGACTAGCCTTCTTGGATTTCAAGGATATTCTCGCTACTTCACCGCTGTCGTTTCCATGGAAATATGAATCTCTCATTAATAAGACAGTATTTTCTAATGACATGAGTTCAGGTTTTTAACTGTCGTATTAATGGAAAAATGCCCTTTTTGTAAAAAGCGCCACCTAGTTCTGGTGTTCTGTGATAAGCATAAAATTTTTCAGAAAGCTTGAAATTGGTATTCATATCTAAAATCATCAGAATAACAAAAAAATATATTTATGGAACAACTAGATGGATTTTGCAGTGATGTAGGGACCATATAGTATAAGGAATTCCTTGTTATACTATGGATGTAACTAGCGCTTCAACCACTCGATATATACTACTTGAACGTACCTAATCTCCGAAGAATGTAATGAAATATGTATTCTCTGAGAGAATAAGATAATCTGTTTCAATCTGATTAACATATAGGATCCAAGGTGTATGAAGTTGTGGATTCCCTTATTAATGAGGAAAAATTTAACTGCTACTTTGCCACTATTGCAGAGAGACTAAATACGCAGAAAACCGATCCAGGAAGTTGTGACACCCTTTTGAAGAACAAAAAGGTGAATAGTATGAAATCCTGTTTCCTGTTGCCAACAACGAAAGATGAAGTTATGAGAACGGTTTCGGAGTTTAAGAACAAACCCTCAAAAGATATTTATGGCTTTTCGGTGAGATTACTCAAGGAGACGATTGACTATCTGGTGGACCCACTCACACATCTGATGAATGCTTGTCTTGAGCAAGGATATTTCCCGGATGAATGGAAACTGGCAAGGGTATTACCTGTGCATAAGAAGGGAGAAAAAAATCTATATGAAAATTATAGGCCCATATCTATACTGCCAGCCATTTCAAAGGTTCTCGAGTCCCTAATCAAAACAAGATTGCTCTCGTTCTTGGAGGGGAGCATGTTGCTTTCAGGTCAGCAACATGGCTTTAGGAAGGGAAGATCTACGATAACGGCCATGATTCAGATGACAGAGTTCATTATGGACGCACTAGACAGCACAGATGAAGTGATGTTAACCTGCATAGATTTGAGTAAGGCATTCGATTGCGTGGAACACCAAAAACTCTTATCCAAGTTGGAGTATGTTGGGGTCCGAGGGCCAGCTCTTGGTCTGATAAAATCCTACTTGCACGATCGTTACCAAATAGTGGACCTTGATGGAAAAACATCTTCAAAATGCAGAGTCACCCAAGGAGTTCCCCAGGGATCGGTGCTTGGACCAATTTTATTTGCCCTTTACATCGATGACTTGGTGCATAATGTTGTGGTGGATGACGTAGTGCTCTTTGCGGATGATGTCTCCTTTCTAAATAGAGATAAAGTGGAAAGTTTACTTCAGGCAAAATCTAAAAAGTCCATAGATGATGCTGTTGGGTGGTTCATAAACAACAGTATGAGTGTGAATGCTGATAAAACGAAGGAGCTCGTAATTACAACCAAACGATGGAACAAAGATAGTATATCCCTTCTTGGATTATCAATCAGCGGAAACCTAGGTTGGGATCAGCATGTAAACGAATTGTCTGGCAAACTTTCGACAGCACTCTTCGCAATTAGAAATATAAAGAACTTTCTCACAGAAAAAGAAGCCCTGATTGTGTACCATGCTCAATTCCACGGACGGATGACCTATGGCATCATTCTTTGGGGGGCGTCCTCGGAAGCGGGAAGGATATTCCTGAAACAGAAAAAGGCTATCAGAATAGTAGCAGGGGAAGGTCGGATGACAAGCTGTAGACCACTTTTTAAAAAATATGGTATACTTACTGTTCCGTGCTGTTACATCATGGAGTGCCTCTTATATGTGCATGGGAGCGGAAACAGGTTCCAGAAACACTTGAGCGTTCACGGTCACAACACGCGTTTCAAGGACAAATATGTACCTTCTTTACATAGACTGGAGAAAACGAGAAACATGCACATATATAACAGCCTAAAACTCTATAACAAACTACCGGATAGCCTGACATCACTACATTATAATGCCTTCAAGAAAAAAATAAAGAGCTTGCTTAAAGAAAATGTATTCTACTCGATGGATGAGTTTCTGTCCCATAAATTCTAGTCATTCCTATGAAAAATTGTGTATTTTGCCGTTGATTATATCGTACTGTGAAATTTGTAACGTGTGAACATGTATTTATATTTATTATATACATTTATTTTGACAGCATCTGTAAATACTTGAGATGAATATATATCTATCTATCTATCTATCTAATATAATCAAGAATTTATCTCGTTCAAAAAGCATGAACTGGTAGTGTATGACCTATTTGAAACTAGGTGATAAAATGAGACGAAATTATATGGTTGTTAAACAAAAATTAAGATTAACATCCTGAACACACAAGTGAGAAATAATTAAAAAGTATTTACTGTTCATGTACAGGTTCATGTTCAAACATTTTGATATGCACCACATATACACCTAAATTAGTTAACTCAGGTAACAGTATAGGCAATTGGGATGAAAATTGAGTAACTACTGAGGCTGTTAGTGAAAAATTTAGCTATCGAATAAAAAATATGAAAATTCTGTATTAAATATTACTTGTAGTAGCTACCTTGTTATTCAGAGCTCAAAGGGTATGTTGAAAATTTGCAATAAAAACCCGGCTAGAAAAAATACTAGAAGCTTGACTACATACAAAACATGAAATTTTATTACCCCATGGTTAACATTACGACAAAGTCCTATACTTAGTCCTATAGCCTATTTGGTTTTTTTATTTGATATGATCGAAGAAGTAATAAATAATACGAGAACTAAGAATAAATTTCAAATATAAATGAATGACAGAAATCAGCCTAATATTGTTTAGACATCCTTTCCACGCACGATAATTTTCTCATAGATAAAATGCAATAATTTCACACGACAGAAAAATAAATTATTCAGTTTATCAATTAAAACTTTCTTTTCTTGGTTCTTGTTACTTCTCAGAGAGATATTCAGAAAGATATTATCAGAAATAAATCAGCGATAATCAGCATGTAAATGTAATATACTCTTTTAAATGATAAGGATCAGTGAACTCTTTATAAATTGAATTTCAAAGATCATTACTGAAACTGATGAATGGAGCAATTCTGAATATGCATGAATCTTAAGTGTTTTATAATTTACTTCTTCGAAAAAGGTTGCAAACTTTCTGATTGTAGTAATAAATTATGTCAAAGTTTACAGTTTTCATTCAGGTAAAGCTTTGAAAGATTATTATAAACACAAACATCGTCCAAATTTTTATTTAAACATCGTTCAAATACTCAGAATTTCATTCTCTATTATGATACCATGTATTATGTCAACGACTACAATCTGGAATGAGGGGAATCTTCTATTTTTAGACAAAACTTTCGATTTTCTTTGCCATTCGTTCTAATATTTGAGACCTTCACCCTGTCTGAGGATCCGACAATGACTTCTAATGAAGTTGAAGGCGAGTTTAGAACAGTGTTGCCATTTCCGCTGATTTTCCATATATGATATTGTGGTTGTATGTACAGTCCATTCAGGAATTATTGACATCGAAGTAGGCCATGAACGTCTAGTCGCGGCTTTATTTCTGGTTACAAAAATATCACTAAAAATTGCTATGGTTCATCATAGAAATAACCAGTTTAAATTATTTTCATCATTTTCGTATCCGAAAGATCCTGAATTTTCGAAATTACGATTATTACGAAGGGGCGCATACAGTCATGATTTCATAAATTGAAATTCAGATTATATAGTGAAATGCTATCTCATTTCAAGGAAATCCAATGAAGAGATATCTATTCATTTAAGAGTCGCCCATGAAAGATCCCATTGGAGTTCATTAAAATATGCATATTCCTTTTCACCAAAGGCTCTTAAAAAATTATTGCATTACTGATGGACACTGGATACCAACCTGCTTGCAAAATTCTTATCAAATAACTCTTATGGATCATTTTAACTGTGTTGTCTAAGATGGTGAAGAAAACAGAAAAAACTGGTTGATAAATTTAAATAGTGTAGCTTAGTGAATGGAAGAGCAATATCATAATAATACAGAAATAAAATTCGAAGAATCCATTTAGTATATGAAAAATTTTGACATCACAGTTGTACTGTTACTTTCAAAATTGGAACCAATTTATCAGCCGATGTGTAAATTACTTTCTAAATTCACTATTTATTGAAACTGTTCATGACATGAATGATTGATTAAACTTGTATGAAAAATATAGGTACTATTTGTACTCGAGTTTTCTGTTTTTTATTGAAATGCTTTTATACTAGTTTCTATTAAATCACCTAAATTATTTTGCCCATAACAGCTTTAACCCACTCACTGAAAGCATTTTTGCATTAAATTATTTTTAATTTGTGAATTTTAAAATTTTATTGCATTCTATTATTATCTTCAAGTTGGTAAGAGGTGAAGAAATTCTTGAAGTTACTCTTCTGGATATATTTTACTCAGTAAAAATTCTTTAAAGCAATTGGAATTTATTAGATTTTTGGATTACTCATTGAAGAACAAAAAACAGATATAACAATACTTAATTTCAATATAGAATATAAATAAACTATAGATGCAATGCCAAGACTTTGTTTAGCAATCCAATTATAAAATAATTCTCTCTTCATGGATTTATATAATCCTCATGATCACCACTGTCGAAACAAAACATCCAGTTAAAAATCCAAATATCCAGCATTCAAAATAGTGCTCCTTCTACTTTTACCCTTGAATATACTTGAAGAACATTTT
The DNA here is from genome assembly GCF_914767665.1 of Harmonia axyridis. Lineage (NCBI taxonomy): Eukaryota > Metazoa > Arthropoda > Insecta > Coleoptera > Coccinellidae > Harmonia > Harmonia axyridis. The sequence goes on from NC_059503.1 coordinate 14,097,683, forward strand.
GTTTTCTTTCTAGAGCCCACTGTTGAATAATGCTGGCATTTTCAAATAACCAATTTTCCTCCAGATAAATGAATTTCACATTTTGTTGCAAATATTCTCTGTATTCACCATAAAACTGATTTGAACTTGTAACCAATTGAATTTATGTAATGTTGTCTTTGATTGATCAAAATCCAGATGCTTTTTGGTCAAATTTCATCCAGGCTGATATATTGGTTGCTTTTGGCTCGGCTTTTGGTAACAATCAAATCATTCAATGATTCTTTGAAGGTGAAATCGTATTGCACAGGCTTCTTCCACTAATAATCCAGGTTGTAATGACTTGCCTTCTTCTTTTTTCAAACACTACTGTGAGAAATACTCAAATAAACTAATCAATGTGTGTTTGAAATTGATACAACTTTTAAGTTTCAAAGTTTCTTCGATCAAATCCAATAACACAAACTGAAATCTAACCTCCTGTCAATGACATTTCCAATGCCAACCCGAAATCTGCAATTCAAAATGTTACTGAATGAGCCAGTACCAACTTAATTTCGATTTTTCAAAGCCACCCGGGATGTCAATAATTCCTGAATGGACTGTAGGTATGTATATAAATAGTAATTACTATATTGTAACAATAGTTCCCAATAGTTTGTTGTACAAAACGCATAAAAGGTTTAACAGATATAAAAACAGAAAATTTTACTCACAATGAATCGAACAGTTATCGAAGACTAATTATGCATTTCCATTAGTACTCGCTAAATTCACAATATTTTTCAGTAGTCTTGAAAATGTTTCGAACGTATACAAAGCGTTTTTAGAAAACTGTTGATGTTTTCCTCCACAATGAGGTTGATAAATATTAATCAATTGTTATGCTCGGATGTTAGGATAACATTCATTCGATGATATCCTCAGAGTAATAAACATAGAAAGAGGGAGCATATGAAATTTTCAGTAAGCAAATTTTGTCCCCAACATGAACTATCAAATTTGACATGAAGCGCGCGGAAATGAAAACATATCAGTGATACGATATTTCACTCAATTCGCGAGTTTCTCCACAAAGAACGCACTTCTTATGTCCCTTAGTGAATCAAAGTTTCATATTAACTCAAAATATATTGAAATAATTACCCAAATATATCAGGAATTCAGAAAACAAAGTTCAAGCGCGCCAAACGACGTGATATAACCGATGACACTAGGAGAGAAAAGTTGCCAAACCTTGGATTTCAGCAGGTAGATATAGAAAATAGGTAATAAAATTCTGCTTATTATAAATTCGACAATTAGGAAAAATAACGGATTCCAAATATTCAAATTTGCATATTTAATCGGGAATCACTCAAATAAATATATTTCATTCAATATAATACACATTCATAATGATATAGTAAAATTGTGGATTTGAAAATATATCACAATCCGACAACGTAATCTAACCGTGTTGGAGACATGTAAAAATTGCAATACCGCCTCTATTTACGTTTATTACTCTATGATGATATCCCAAAACAAAATAGCTAACAGTTTTCAAAAATATCATCGAATGAATGATATCCTAGCGATGATAAATATTAATCAATTGTTGCTACTGAAACTGAAAAAAGATTTTCCGTTAAGAATCTGGTTCTATTGCCTCTTTGGCATGATAGAATGGAGGAACTGTTACGTTGATTGGCGACAACTGACTAGAAGTCTCGCTAGAGCTAGAAGCTATTAAAGTAGTAAAATGTAATGATGTGCCTCTGGACGATATCCGCTAACCGAAGTTTCTTTTGAAAACAGTAAACTGCAGAAATACTTCTTTAAGAAACACGGTCAACAAAAAGATGCTTCCGAACTCCTTGTTGATATTTAATCTTGGAATTGAAGACAATTTCTATAATTCAGAATGCCTATTCAGAAGAATCCAGTGTTATACTGAAAAATAATAGCCCCAAGATATATCAAAGGTGATTCCATGATAATTTCTTTTTCAGTAGACCACTGGTATCTAGTTTAGGAAAATGTAAAAAGAAACTTCCGTCCAGTACTACACTCATTGTTTTGTTGTAGAATTGTAGATTTATCTCTCTGCTACCGATTTCGAAAAAAAAAATTCAAACAATTCTCTAGTAATTCTCAGGAAAACCCAAATTTTTATAAATATCTAGTTAGTAAGATGTGATGAATGAATTAATTATAAGTTTTGATACTTAATTACTCAAGTGAATAAAGCGAAGATAAATAATGCTTCCATAAACCGTTATAATCATAACAAAAAAGTAGGACTACAAGAAACACCCTGTATCTCGAAAACAATGCATTTGCGGGGACTTTTTTCTAAAAATTAACCAAGGAATCTCCCATTTTCCTTTGTGCCTTCAATTTGGGAACACCCTGTATAATAGCCTATCTACATTGAAAGGAAAAAATCGAACAATGCAAGTATGAAATAATTATTTTCATATGCTTTTTCGTTGGCTCAAAATGTTTCCAAAAAAGTGATAAATGACATTCTGTTGGAAGTACCTATCATATTTTCATAGTATGTCACAGACGATTTGTTTGGGTAATTATGTAGATGTCTTCAGGAGACTGAATTAAGTAGGTATATTGAAGTAAAAATTTACATAAATAAGAGTTTGGAAAAACGCAAAAGCCCCTGATTTTCAAATTGTAGATTTTCCAAATTTTTTGGTACCTATCGATATATACCTGGTCAGTATTAAAAATAAGTTGATAATGAAATATTAATCATACTATTCTAAGGGTTGCTATACATACTAGAATGAAAGCAAATCTCAGTTTGAAAAGTTTTCTTAATTGCTTAAATCGTTAAATATAGGTACATTTCCTCATATATTTTCATTTTGTCGTTCACAAACCCACTTCTTTGATCATCATAAGATTACATTTAATGGTAAAATTGTGAGAATAACCGTTGGCTGAATAACAATCGAATTTCATCACAAAACTGATGAATGATAAATTTGAATGAATTCTCACGAGCTGATCTTTAATAGATAGCTGATAGCTTTCAAACTTGAAACGTTATATTCATCATGATATTGAATACGTGAAAATGCCTGCTCTAGTTGCTAGTTTTTCGATGTCACTTTACATTTGAGATGTAGATATGTACTCGAAAATTTTTAAGAATAAATTCGAATTGCGATAATTACCATACGTTATAGTGTCACCTCTAACTCGTGGTAAAGTTTACCAGACACGAATCAGACAATTATATCTATTAATTACATTTTCGCAACTGGTAGATTTGCAAATCATGGCAACAGGGTACAATTACCTTCATCTCGAGATGAAAAATTTACTTAGTAATGAATCATAATTCGTAAATTAATAGAATTATTCTCGCAAAAACGAAGAGAAATATTATAAGTAGGTAACTACCTACTTCATGTTCATCTAATAAGTGTATACATAGGAAGACAAATAGAAGTAAGTATATCTAGGTACTTTTTCGGTTTTAAAAGTCTTCGATATAATTCATAGGTAGTATATAGAAAGGTTCATATTAAATACATATAATTATCCAACAAACCTGTCTGTTCTATCAGCCTACTCCACTTGTGTCTAAGAAAACCCTCAAAAAACAAGGAACAAACAAAACAACCACCTGTTGTCAACTGCTGCCGGACTCAGCATAAACGTCAGGATTTTATCTCCCGAAATAGTGCACCTGTCAACCACACACAACAAACGAACCGGTAAAACTCCACTGAGGGAACAAAATCACCTTTTTGGTCGATCTCAATCAACTGCTATCATCGCCGCTCGTTCGGCATTCTACGGCAAACAGAACCGCTAATTCCCAGTTGTGGAACTCACGAAAGTGCAGTTGTGGCAGTTCAACCTTAGAAGTATTATTTCATGAGCTGTGTTGCCGTTTATTAGGAAGTTACCCGAGTAAAAAATGAAGAAATCAGCTTTTGCGCGATGTTTCAAAACCTTATTATATTTCGCATGAAAGTTTTTTCTTCAATAAATTTAATTCTTCTGTGTTCTTCTGAACACAAATCCGAATTCGAAACTTCCTAGTCCATAACCAGTGGTGGATCAGCGCATTAGCGTAGTTCGGACGCCTGAAGAACAGGAGGGCGTAAAAAACCTATGCATTTCACTAAAATCAGGTGAAAATGTGCATAGCAAATAATTCTGATTTATTATTGCGCTAATATTGCGGACTAAACAAGAGCTCCATGGACAGTAATAAAAAAAAACCCTCCAAATTTTACACTATCGTTTATATCGAAAATAAATGAGGATTATTATATACAGGGTTAGAACTATTTAGAGGGGCACTACAGGGATATTGAAAACCGTTAGATATACAAGGTAGCTTAAATTACAAAAAAGTTGCGTTATTTAGGGATTAGTGTGTTGGTGTTAACAGATCCAAAATATCTCCAATGGTTCCCGAGATATCTCGAAAAAACTGATAGATAACTTTCAGATTTCTTTGTTTCAGAAATTGGGTCAAATTAAATGTTTGCTGATCTTGTAATTATTTTAGCCTTAGTATGTCAAATTTTAAGGGAGCCCTTTCCTTTGTGGGAACATTCCCACAATTTCCCCCTGGATCTGCGCTTAATTGTTATATTTCCACTTTTCATTTTTAAAAATCACGCTACGCAGTAGCTTCTTCAGATTTAACTCTTTCAATAACTGAACATCTATTATGTATGCTATGCATGAACATATAGAAAAATGCCAGAATTTTGGGGTAAAAAATATCGTGGAAATACATGTTTTCAACTTCATATTTATGTGATCCTAAGTTTTCGAAAAATTATGATCATATAGTTCACATAAACATATATCCTAACAAGCTTCGTTTTCGAGATATAGGGTGTTGAGGTTTGAAAAAAAATGAGTTTTTTCTTATAATTCTAGTATTATTACATGTATCCATTTATTACAAATCATTCAGGGCTTAGATGATCCTTTTCCTATTGAAAATCCACACCACTGTCTTTTTCCGAGAAAATTATTTCATTTCTGAAATCAAAGGTGCTTCACTAAAAAAAAAGCTCATGAATTTTTTTCATAGAATGTACCATTTTCGAGATAATCGAGTACAAAGTAAACACTATCCACGAAAACAAACTAAAGGTATAATAGGTAATTGACCGTCCAATGATTTTCTAAGATATCTTACAAAGTTGTTAAGTACCAAGTTAGGTACCTAATTGTTTCTATTAAAAGCAGGTACGTCACCTAAAATATGATAATCTTCAAATAGAAAACTAATTGAAGACAACTATAAATAAAAGATATTTATTATTGCGAACACGAACAACCAACAGTCATGTAAAATCATCGGGTTGAGATTACAAGTTTCGTGTTCAGTAGAATCTAAAAATTCTAAATTCTCTTGACTCCAGGGCCTGAAGCAAAGAATTTTTCGGCGCCCCTGCTGAAAAAGCATCAATAAGAACATGGATAAAATATGATGAAATATGAAAAGGCGGTCAGCAAACTGGAACGAATTGCCCCCCTCAAATAGAGGTGTCCCTATTTAGCTAGAGAATATGATCAATGAATTTTGGTGACAAATTGAATAATCACTTTCTCAAGAATTTTGATCACAATCTACTTAACAATAAAATTAAAAACATAATACTGATGACTACAATATAATACTTTTTGAAAAGCCTGCCTAGCTCTTATTCTTTTTGACATGTTTCACGTTAAATGAGAAAATAATGAAAGGTACTATAATGAGATTTAAAGGGATTTTCTCGAAATTCATTAGAGAAAGTATAAGTACCTTACCCTTATGTACCTTACCCTTACTTTCACATTAGTCATGTCAATTATAATAGATAACTATTATGACTTAGTACCTGTGGTATAATGTATAAATATAGATGTAAATCCTAAAGTTAACTACTAATATTTTGTTTCTGAAACACACAACATCGTCGCCAAAAGTTCTTCAGTTTTTTTGAAAATAATTGTGAAAATTGTGAAGATATCCATTAGAAATGGCGAATAACAATAATGATGAGACAAATGAATCTCAGTTGACACGCCAAATCAAATCGTTTATACGAAAGAAGAATGAAAGAATATCTAATTTAGCTGATAAAACAGTGAACGAACTTGCTAAAATAAAAAATCCAGAGTATGGCGATCTTAGAAAATATATCCTCAAAATCCAATTTTTGCAGAACTGGGAGAGACATGCGGAAGGAATCAACTTTTATGAAGAATTTCAATGCAACGTCGAAGATATTGAAGAATAAACTCAGCTTACTCAATTTGTGAATAGTGTATATTATATTTTTCGTATTTATTTTATGTACATATGTCTTTGTTACAAAACCACAGGTAAATTTCAATATGAAAATGTTAACAACATGGAATGCCAACCCGTATAAGAATACATTTTTTCATATTTGTTCACAATGTATATTATATTTTTTGTATATATTTTATGAACTTACACATATATGATGTAAATAATAAATATAAAATTATTGTAATTTTTATTTTGTTTTCTTCTTACAAAACCTAAAGTGAATTTTTATTTAATATATGGAATACCAATTGCATCTAAAAATAAATGATTTCATATTCGTTCTTATCTCCTATACGCGTAATTTATTAATTTGTTTCTTATGAAAACCTTAGTTAAATTTCGATGTCAAAATGATGAAATAGAACACGAATCCCATTTAAGAATAAATAGTTTAATCTTTGTTCGTATATTGGAGAAGACACTTTGGTCGTTAAGCATGATAAAAATCAAAACTTAAAAATGAAATCGGAATTGAGTATAAAGCTGTATAAAAGAAGTAAATGTAGGTATATTGAGGAATCATTTGTACAAAAGCGGATAGATATCTCATTTTAATTATCAATAAATCTTAGAGGCCACAATTTTAGAACAAGGCAAAGTGAATCGCTCTTGAATACTGTAATAGGTACCAGAATTTTTATAGTTTAAATTTTGAAATGAGAAGGAAAAATGCAAAAATCCATAGCTTCCCTTCGAAAATTGAAAAATTATTTATGGGTATTATAAAGGAAATAAATTAAAAATTTTGAAAAAGGGATATTCCACTATATTATACTCCTCCATTTTTTGGAATATCCATTAGAAAATATTCAATTATACCCAAAACAAAGTGAAAATATACTATGCCTAAGGTCCATTTACTTGCATAATAAGTTTGTGCTGTTTTATTGTTCTTTGACTTAACCTATAATATAACTGTCACATCATTTTAGGAAAAATCTAGAAGTAATGGTTGTATATGCATGAATTATTCACAATTATTTTATCTAATATTATTAAAACAAATTTTTGTAAAGTTGAACTGAAATAAAGATAACAGGTAATAAATTATATTCCAACATTTCAATTCGTTTAATTTTGATGTGTTGAATGTTGATATTATGTTTATAATCAACTTAGGGTTTTCTGTCTCAATGTCTTATCGACTTATTGTTATATTCCATCTGTTTTTAATTTGCAGAATATGATAAGGCTGTGAGAATCCTAACATATGTTCATTCTGCAATTCATGTAATGGGATTGATGTCTAAATCTTTTGACAATAAAATAAGATACAATGTTCGTTTGGGGAAGCACTGTTCATGGAGAACTTGGTGTAGGAGGTGTAGAAACTGAACAAATTTCAATCCCAGAAAAATTGGATTGGTGTCATGCAGGCACTATAAAAAACACTGCTTTAGGAGACTACCACACATTATTACTGACTACAGATGGAAAAGTTTATTCTTGTGGAGATAATGATTATGGTCAATTAGGTCATGAGTTTCCAAGAAAAAGGCCACGTATGTCCACCTTTAGTATGTGCTATTTTTGGGATCCATAATCTAGAGTAATTTATAAGGTGATTTTATACAGATATATAACATATGAAATGAGTAAAGCCATTGAAGAATAAATTTTGGCTTACTGCCAATAGTTGGTTTTTTATATTTCTCATTTTATGTTATTTTCTGTGCAAATTCCTATTATCTCATATATATTTAATTGAATGACTAAAGAAAATATAACCAGCTGAATGCATATCTGATCAACCTGTCAGTGGCAGCGCTAGACCAAAGAGTCGGCAACATCAGCTCTATTTCAATTAATATTATAACGAGCGTTCATTAAAATTCGTGGTCATGAGTGCTGTGGAGAAATTCAAGTTGATTTTCCTGTGAGTGTGAGTAGCACTTAGCTTCTACCATATCACTAACATTTGTTTACATACTTCGAATCTGGAAAGAATATGGTACAAGCTAAGTGCTACTCACTCAAAGAAAATCAACTCTAATTTCTCCACAGCACTCTTGACCACGAATTTTAATGAACGCTCGTTATATAGAATCACAAATTGAAATAAACGAATATTTCAATTTTTTGGCCTTTCCAATTATTTTTCAGAATTACATTATGCTTTACATCAGCCGCTACTTCTACCTGAAGTAAAAGACCTGATAATGCATATGCTTTATTAGTTCTTCTAACACCGTTTATTAAAATTTTATGCTGCATTAAAATCCTCCAATAATTAATTCCACTAATATACAAGGCATCACCATTAACAAATGTACTATGTATATATCTTTAGTTAATGCAATATCTAAGTAATTTTGTTGATAAACATATCGAAATTTTACAATTGAAACTTCACCGATGCCTTTGGCCTAGCAACCAGTAAACAATACCTACTGTCTTGGCAACCGATACCGTGAGTAATGTAGAAAGCTGGATTGTGCAAAAACAAATTTATTTTTTCCTGTCATTGTCTATTCTCTTGATTGAAACAACTTAGCTATTTTGTTATTTCTATAGAGTAATGAATGATCTTTTTTATACTAAACGATTCTAACTAGTACCTTAAATCTGTTAATTTTAGATTCATTCATGAGTGAATTAATGACAGGTGGAGGTATTTTCGATATTATTCACTTTTACTACTATATGTATCTTTGTTAGAATCAAATACTGATGTCAACCGATTGACAAAGGCAAGAATGCTTGCAGGCTGACTTCGTTGATGCAGTATGTAACCTGGTAATTCCAAATAGTTTGGAATGCCATATTATGGCCAATTTGTCCATGGTCTAAAATCAGTGTTTGATCCTGAAATCTCTACGCTTCTGCCATTTAAATTATTGAAGTTACATTGATTTTTCAGATCTAGTAAGTGCTCTTGATGCTCATACAATTGTAGCAGTGGCCTGTGGAAGATCACATTCTTTAGCCTTGAATAAATGGGGACATGTTTTCGCTTGGGGTTCAGACGCTTATGGGCAACTGGGACATCAATTGGGTCAAGTTATACAATCCGTTCCAAAAATAGTGAGAAGCCTAGCTACATTTCATGTTGTTCAAATAGCATGTGGGCGCTATCATTCAGTTGCTCTTTGTAAAAGTAAGCAAAGTAGATTTCACGAATTTAATCACATTTTCTTGATAACTTCCATTTTGTCAAAATTATTTAAAATGAATTGGTAACAAAAAGTTGGAAATGAGGTAACCCCTTACCGTGTACTATGCCAAATTTGTAACATGTCTTTTTCAACATAGTTTCTAACACAGGAATTGGTTCAAAAGCTCAAATGCATTCTGTTCTACATTCAGTACACTCGTTTCTAGGCAAGCAGAAACTTCTGACGCTTATTTTGTGAGTTAGGTCAATTCTAGTATTTTTATTTCACTTGATTACAATCTGTTTTTATAAATTGATGTGAATTAGTAAAACGTTTCAGTTCCCTTCAACATGAGTTGTGCCATATTTGGCACATGTCATAATACCAACTTTTTTGCAGAAAATTTGAGAGGAGAATTTTTAAGACATTTAAAAAATACGTACCTAATACACAACATATAAAAAAAATGACTTGGTAAGGGGTTAAAACGTAAATTGATATGTGGAAATAGAGCTATGAGAGGATGAAATTTAGTAATTGATTGTACCGATTGTTTTCCAGGTGGTGAAATATTTTGTTGGGGTGCAAATTCTTTTGGAGAAATAGGAATTGGATATACATCAATATGTGAACCCACCCCTGTGTTAGTGAAATCTTTGTTAGGAATACCATTTGCTTTTATAGCTTGTGGAACCAATCATACTTTTGCACTTTCGAAGTCTGGGGCTGTTTTTGGATGGGGTAAGTACGGAAGTGTTATTCAATAAGTATGTTTGGACTCATGTACAAGGCTCCTTTTTGGCTTGTATACATGTTGTTATCTATAATGTCCTATTGAACAGGCCCAATACCAAGTTGTGGAGTAAACAATTTTTTTCAGTAATTTTTGTGAATAAGTTAGGGATATGCATATTGAAACTAGTGAGTCTACAGATCAACTTTGTTAGTAGGATTACATAGTGGGTAGATTGAGTAGATCTACCCAGCTCAACAGATCTATCTGGCCCACAGGTCTATTGGGCCCACAGATCTATGATCCACCTAACTATCTAGTTGGTGATTATGGAAATGTTTATATTAGTAAACAATAATAGAAATAAAGGACAGAAATCGTTTGATTATTGATGAGAAAATCCAATGTTCATTCGAAACATGAATCCAAATAAATACACATGAGGTGAATCTTCTCCATATGCCAATGCTAAGGAACAATAATTTCTTTCAGGAAAAAATGTACAAGGACAACTAGGACTAAATGATACGCAGAACAAAATTTATCCTAATCATCTTAAGACTTTAAGAAGCATTAAAGTAAGGTATATAAATTGTGGAGAAGATTATTCCACTTTTCTGACATTAGATGGTGGAGTCTTCAGTTGTGGATCTGGTACAAATGGACAACTGGGACATGGAACTTTAAGTAATGAGATTCTCCCAAAACAAGTATGTGGACGTTAATCATAGTGTTGAGTTTTCTCCTCAAATAAACAATAGAAGTTCTTATTTATTCTTATTAATAAATTTCCATACAAGGACTGATCTATCTGGACTCATCTTACAAGAGAACTCAATTGGAGTGTATCAAGTATTAAAAACAGTAGGCATGTTTTACCAATTAAAGATAATTCTCTGAAATCGGTACATCTCAATGTTTGTTTTCAAGCTAAGCCTACATGATTCTTATAGCAACAAAGTGTTGGACTCAAAAATTTCAATTATTCAGTTTTAAATTGCTGAAATCAACCAAAGGGTTCAAGAGAAAATGAACTAAAAACTGTTGAAATTTTGTCCATTCCCCTAATTTAACCGGTTTTTATATTTAGGTTTTAATCTTGTGCTATATTTATAAGGAGCATTTCGGTTGTGTGGATAGTTATTCCATTATAGTTTCTTTCAAATTGAACTTTATCACTGAAAATAAATAAAGCACCTCGGTTCATTTGATAAATTTTATTTCAGATTTTTGAGTTGATGGGTTCTACTATCACTCAAATTTCATGTGGACGTAAGCATACTTTAGCATTTGTTCCTTCAGGAGGTAGAGTCTACAGTTTTGGAGTTGGAGGATCAGGACAACTAGGATTGAAGAAAATCAGTAATACTAGTACTCCACAAGTAGTAAAATTTCCATGGCTCTCTTCCGTCGGTTCATTTTCAGCTTCTTCGAATAAAAGTGAAAAGTATGATATTCAGAGGATATTTGCAGGAGGTGATCGTTCTATTGTACTGGTTCATAATTCTGGTACCAATAATAGCCCTTACGACTGCAGACAATATGATACTGCTAGTCAGATTGAAGAGATTGACTTTGATTATATGTCAAAGTATTTGAGTTTTAAAGATGACATGATTGTGGATCAGGAATTTTTAACTTATCTGGAAGGTGTATTTAAAAGTTTGCAATGTATAAACGGGTCGTTCCTTTTGCCAGGTAATGCACACTATTGCTGCACCAGTAGAAATCATGGGATCAACATGAAACTAGCTGATAAGTGTTTCCTCCTCATTGGAAAATATGAAAATACTAGGATTAAAGGAATCGTAAGTATCATTTTCAAAATTTATAATTACGAATATAATACCATCAAATAACACATAGTTTATTGTGGTTTCAATTCATTGTTACTGTTTGTGTTTGAGAGTTTTTCTTCTTATTGTGAAAATACATCTATCTAGGATCCTGTAACAGTAAATAAAATAAAACGAAGTAATTTCCACTATGTTATTTAATTGTTAGCAACAATTGTTTCGCCACACTGTGGCTTCATCAGGCTACATTTCTGAACTGATAAGAGTACAAAGGTTTTCGGAATCTTATATAGGAACAAAATTGTGTCAATTTTGTTCCTATATAAGATTCCGAAAACCTTTGTACTCTTATCAGTTCAGAAATGTAGCCTGATGAAGCCACAGTGTGGCGAAACAATTGTTGCTAACAATTAAATAACATAGTGGAAATTACTTCGTTTTATTTTATTTATAATGAATTTCCGCCAAGTAAGGACCGAATCCATTAAATATCCTGTAACAGTGGCGCGATGTTCCATAACACATAGGAATCTAGTTTTGGCGGTCATTCAAATTTTCAGCAAAGATGGTCACAAATGATATCAGTTACTTACTCAAAACGAAGTCTTGGTCAAATCATAGTAAGTTCGGATCTTAAATGGCGGGGTTAAATTTCTTAATGACTTGGGGTTCCGTAAATATGGTCAGAATTCAGAAGCAGGGTAAATTCAGGAAGCATATCACAAAAAAATAACCTAACATTTCCGTGACCACAAAACTGAAGGAATTGATATTTTGGATGTAGATAAAATAAGAATTGAAAACTCTTGAACAATTTCAAGCTGATCACATCATCAGAACTATACAAAATTCAAGAATTTCATAAGATATTGAATAGCATTATAGACTATTTCTTGTACTTGTACTACTTTAATTCATTATAAATCACTCATTCATAATTAATTCTATTTTAATTTCATAAGATATTGAATAGCATTATAGAGGACATAATGCCGAAGTTATCTTCACCACCTCCAGATTGTGAGGTTTTAAGGATATTTCTGACACTGCCCTTATATCATGAGTTTTATAATCCAAGACATCATGAAAAATTGCATCTACCATTTGCAAGTGCCTTTTTACAATTGAAGGACATGGCTAGTACTATAGTCAGTTCATGGTGGAGAATGATGTCACCTGAATATTTTGAAAAATTAGCCAACACGTTCAAGGCAGTGGTGTCGCACATTCTAGCTCTTCAGAAAATTCCCGAAAGAAAGGTATGTAGACACAGAATGTTCAACGTGGCTGTTTGAAATTTTGTTTTCCTGATCATTTCAAAACTATGTATTCAATCAAAATATCAAGAGTCTCAAATTCGTTGTCTACTGAGAGGATCTCAGAATCCCTTTGAGTTGAAAAAAATTAATGAGCCATTTATTTTTTTCTAGCTCAAATGGGTTCGGATATCTTCTCACTAGACAAGGAATTTGGGGCACCCGATACATATTTATATGTGAAAGAGTAATTTCAAACTTAATGCAAATTTTATGTTGATCTCATTACCAGAGCTAGAGAAAATTAACGAAGAATATCGAAAAAATGACTCTATATTGACGTGATATATTTGAATCGTATGAAGAAATGATAACCTCAGCAATTATAAGAAAAGTTTTGATCTGAGAAATCTGAGGTGAAATGACTAATTTTTGCAGACTGTTTCCGATGATCCTAGTTTGAGAGCTATGTTAGATATAATGTCATCTTTAAACAAGCTAAACCATTTGGGTGATAGATTCATTGTACCATATGACACTTTTCATCTATCAGATTTGGATGCAGTCGTTGATGTTAGAGTGGATTATGTTTTATGGCTTCATGACCACAATGTGAGTATAGATTATGTCTTGTAATATTTGTTTTAATTGATAAGTGTAATTTCACTGACAGCCTGGAGCACTATATTTGTGTAACTATCCCTTCATTTTTGATGCCCAAGCTAAAACTCGATTATTGGAAACTGATCAAATTATGCAGGTAAGATCCACAAAAATATATATATATATAGTAGAATATTTCCCTTCCACGAGTTTATTCAAATAGGATAATGGACATTTTGTCTTGTGAATTAATTCTCCATTTTATATGACGTTTTGACTTTTGACGATTACGTCATATTTTTTGTAATAAGATATTTTTCGGCAACCGTCCGGGAAGTGCTCACTTCCCGGACGCTTTTTCTCTGAGAAAGTAGCATTTCCCGGCCTAGTCCGGACAGTACGTACTTCCCGGACTAGGCCGGAAAAGAATCATAGAATCCATAGCAACCGAGATAACGGCTGACAGTTCATATGAAATTAGTTGTCAAAAATTTGCATGTTTTTTTATCGCAATCGCAATAAAATATGGAAAGCAGCAGCGATAGTGTTATTTTACATGGTTGCCGAAAAAATATTGTACGCAACACGCCCGAAAATGGTTTTTTTGGACTCACAGACTTCCAGGACTCGCTTACGCTCGTCCTGGAATTTTGTCTATTCGTCCAAAAAAACCCTATTTTCCGGACTTGTTACGTAAATTACTATTTTAAATGAAAAGTTGGGCTTTCTGTTTGCCAAATTACGACCTACTTTCACTTTTTTCAACATTGAATATCTTCACAGATGCAAGATGCTATGCAATATGCTGCTCAAGAGGCTCTGATTTCTATGCTGATGCAACCTTATCATATTACAATTCTCAACCAGTATCTGTTTCTGAACGTTAGTAGAGAAAGTCTGGTAGAAGATGCTCTTAGAGAGTTGCAATCAGTTGATCCCGCTGATTTGAGAAAACCATTGAAAGTTAAATTTTACGGCGAGGAGGCTGAAGATGCTGGTGGTGTTAGTAAAGAATTCTTTATGCTGCTTCTCAGGGAAATTTTGAGTCCGAAATTTGGAATGTTCAAGGAGTATGAAGAAACGAGGGCCATATGGTTTTCAGACAGTGGTTTAATGGAAGATGGAAATAACTTCATGCTTATTGGTAAATGTCAATAACAATAAATTATTATGCCAAGTATCAATATTGCGAGGTATTCATCAGATGATCCTCCTAGTGAATTAATGCAATATCGGCAATATCATCTGCTTTTTGACTGTATTGTACCACTCATAAGCTCGTGTTTTTAGTAGATTCTGTTCACCGCAAACCTTCTGTAACATTTTCAGTACTTCCGTATATCAAATTTTATTTCTCTAATTCTGTTAGAGATCCGCTCATTCTACCATATCTTACGAATTAGTGCAGGAATATTTCGGTTTCACACAAATTTCATGCTTATATTTCATCATTATATTTTGGTTCTCGGAACTCTCCTGTCCCGGATTTTTATATTATCTGTCAAATTTTTTGGACCAAACGATTCTGCCAAACAACATTTTTCAATGTAAAAATGGCTAAACGATATTTATGGAAATAGTCCATTAATTCCAATAGAAATTCAGTGAATTAGAAAAAGTTATGTAGAATACTCGTAGAGAAGGCTCATTCTAACACTCGTTCATTCAAAAACTCCTCACTGCCTTCTGTACTCTGTATTTATAGATTTTATCATTGTCAGATGATACTCAAACTTTGCTTTAGTATAATATTTTAGACAACAGTCTGCAGCTTAGCTTCAAAATAAATTCTTACCATCTTGAGAAAATGCGAGAAATACAAAAAAAAGATAATTATAGTCACTATAGATTTAATTGCTAAAGTATCATTATAGTCACTATAGGTTCAATTGCTATTTTCATATTTACAGGTATTATCTGTGGTCTCGCTATTTATAACTTCACAATTATCAATATACCTTTTCCGTTGGCATTGTACAAAAAACTTTTGGAAGAATCGGTGGGATTAGTTGACATGAAAGGTTTATCACCAACAGTTCATAATTCCTTACAATCTATTTTGGACTATGAGGGTGATGATTTTGTAGATGTCTTTGATTTGACATTTGCAATTGACAAAAATGTTTTTGACCACAATGTAACAGTACCTCTCAAACCAAATGGTGATAAAATTGTGGTCACTCAGGAAAACAAGTAAGAATCTTTTGTTGATTAGAAAGTATGACCTTTTTTGTCCAATAAATATGGTATGAGAAACTGATGATAAAATATTGCTTATTTTTCAGGAGAGAATATGTAGACTTGTATGTAGATTATATATTCAATACTTCTGTAAAATCCCACTATGAGGCATTCCACCATGGTTTTATGAAAGTTTGTGGTGGTAGAGTTTTGAAACTTTTTCACTCTCATGAGTTGATGGCTGTAGTGATTGGGAATGAGAACTACGACTGGCATGCTTTGGAAGAAACAACAACATATAAAAATGGTTTTAGTTCATCTCATCAAACAATAAGATGGTTTTGGGAAGTTATTCATGAAATGAGTCTGGCTAACAAAAAGAAGTTTTTATTGTTTTTAACGGGTAGTGACAGAATACCAATCCAGGGCATGAAGGCCATTAAGGTGAGCATAATGCTATCACTGTGTATTTGACAAATTTTTCAAATTATTGGTGGGTAATGTTGATTGGGTGGATATTTTCAATTTTTGTGATAATTCTCAAAAAAATAGCACACTAGATCACAGTAGTTCAAAAAATGACTATATTTTCAAAATTTTCATAGTTTTCGAGCAAATTTACACTTATAGGTTTTTTGAAACCCATCTCCCTCAAACCTGCCCAAGGTGTTCTACAAGAGCCATGATTATAAAGATAAGAAATAATTAAAGAGAGAAAAGTTGAGATTTTGGTCACGTGACTAACAAGGAAAGAATGTAGTGTTTAAATTTCAACATCATGCGTCTCAACCCTATTTTGCAGTCGATTCCTCTCTTTTATGCGCTATCTACTCATTATTAAATTTACTTTGATGTTTAATTGTAGAGTATTTAATGTATGTTTGAATATACGCATGTTCTATTGATGAGATCAATCTTTCACAATTGGTTTTTTGTTTTTACTGATAGTCCTAATTGTTAACAGATAATTATTCAAAAGACCAACGATGATAGATACTTACCTGTGGCACATACGTGCTTCAATCTCTTGGACCTTCCAGAATATAATACAAAGGAAAGACTAAGATTCAAACTTATGCAAGCAATTCAGCATACTGAAGGATTCTCACTTGTATAGTGTATGCTTGGAAAATAATTTTTGTGACAGTGACTTGTTATAACAATTTTGTTATATTTGTTATGTGGACTAATGTTATAAAATTTATATAATTACCTTGTATACAAAATAATGTTTTAAAAAAATACATATTTTCTGGATTAATAGACTTATTTTTAAAAATGATAAAAAGTTATTCTTGTGCAAATTTGTATCTATACTTGTGCAAACCACCTTAAAGTTTGTGTGGTGCACATAAAGAAAATTCTCCTTTGGCAATTTAATTGCTTGTTCAATGAAAAAAATTTAGAATTCTTGTAGGGGTTTATTCAATGTTCTGATATATAATACACATTCTTGCGTTCTACTCTATACACTTGATATGTAGGCATATGCGCTCTGCTCGGTGATTTGATACTAAATCAATGGTAATCAATCATATGGTCTCTCTACAACATCGAGAATTTCATGGAGCACAGTTATTTGCAGAAACTGATATTTGTGAAGTAGGGAAAATTGAATAATTGATTCAGTTAAGTTTCTCTTTATTTACAAATGTATACAATATTCGATTCTATAAATAACCCTTGATAGAATTAAAATTGATTTTCTATTCCATTTTAAATAACTATGATATGGCATTCGAATATGTGAAAATCATATGATTTGATCTCAATGGAATTTGTCACATTAAAAATTTCAGAGTTTCAAATATTTCTGTTTTGGAGAATAATCAAAACTCACCAGACAAATATAAATGAAAATTTCAATGATTGTTTCATCCCTCAAAAAAAAAAAAATATCAAACATACCTAAACCAAAAAGAACAATTTACAATTCAAGAAATTGAAAAGGAGTGCTAAGAATTCATTTTGTTATCTCAAGGCACTTAAGAGATCTATTTCTATTGTTCCAAATAATATGAAAAAATCACTTTTCACTTTATATTTGCCTGTTTATATTGTAAAACCTATTCACAACTCATTGAAAATTGTATTGTCGCTTTGCATCAGAATAAAATTTGCTTATTTATATCAATTCAGCTATGTACTCAGGTTGTTCTACATTATTATTTATCGTCATCTCAGGAGCCTCCATTTTAGATCTATACGAGTCATAATTAGAATTATTCAAATATCTTTCTGGTACTTGGAATGTTGACCCTTGGAAACCCATTTCAGCTTCGTAGTACTAGAGAGAACAAAGATATTTTTTGTTATTAGATTTATTGAGCTAGCTTAGCTGAAGTTTCATGATGCAAGTACATACTTATGTTTCGATGAAATAATGAATATTGATGTAATGATTCAATGTTTCGTTGCAGCATTGAGTATTGAAGTAGGTACTTCAATAATCAACAGTTGCAGTTAGGTAATACTTAGAGATAGCTTTTCAGGTTCTTTGGACTATGAAATAGAAGAAATGCGACATAATATACTTACATTTGGTACTCCTCTAAGAGAGCTATGCGAGCTTCCACTATTGTGGTGATGCCCATTTCCTGGTAAGGTAGCATAATCTGCTAATTCGTCATTATATGACATCGTTGGTATATGATGTAAGGAACCTTTCCTATTGGAATGTTGGATCGTTGCATAAGTGTTTTCATCCTACAAAAAAATGTTTTTTTTTTATACTGTCTTCATTTCTCTGTTTTATTGGTTGTGTGTCGAACAATAACAAAATTGGAGTGTGTAATCTTATATACCCCCTAGAGAATCGATATATTTTCATATCATTAGGTATTTCATTACCAATTACTCTTAAAACAACAATTTGAAAAAATTTTATATGATATCAAGAAAATTGTGTATATAATTCAAGGACATTGAGTAAAATGAAACTAAATATTATCTTCGTTATCAAATTACTTGATATGAGTTCTTCACTTACTGGAATATAATCCTCACTCTCTCTTCTCGCGTTTTGTTCTGGTTCATTGAAAACTTGCATTGTGAGCTCCTGCTCTTCATAAATTTTCAATTTCCTGAAATCGTGAAAATCAAAATGAATGATTATTTCCTCTCGTTAAATATATTTTAGGTCATTCTGAACAACTAACTTTGTGTCTATCTGTGAGTTTGTATGTCAGCAAATTCGTCTTAACTCTAAGAATTGTTATCCGATTTTTTAATGGAATCGTATATGTTCCATGTTAATTTTGAATTGCTCAGTTGTTGTTGGATTATCAGCATAAATTTATGACTCAACATATACCAAAAGAAATTACAAGGTATTAAAATCGAACTACCTGGGAGGATAATTTGAATAACTTACTGAACACAAATGAGATAAGAAACGTCAACAGATAATACACAGTTTTGCAATTACAATCATTTTGAATTATATCATTCCCATTGGAAAACCCTTCAGTTTTGACCGACTATAAAGCATATTGTGAAGGTATGAAGAATCATAGAAGCCAATAGTTTTAGAGTAGTTTTAATAACTCACTGTTCAATCCATAGTGGATTATCCGTTGTATTCAAGTCATCTATGATGGCTTTTTTTATCAGAGTGTCCTTTTTCTTCAAATCCGTTGAATTAAGATATTTTCTACAGCAGCACAAGAGGATGAAGGGTGTAAGGAATCCAACAACAATCATTATGTATATGGCAACTCTCCCAAGGTTTGTGTTGAAAGGGTCTTCATACTCTGTTAGGAATGCAGGGACAACGTTCACTATGGCGTAGCCTGAATAATAGTCCTTCAGGAAATCATACTTGGAATCAATCAACTTCAGTACTTCCGTGACCGGTCGAATTATTCTAGTTGAAGGATCTATCACCAACACGTACATATCGGACCTGTAATTTCACGTAGAATATTTAGAATCGTTTCAATTTGATACGATAATAGGCAATTTGACAAATTTTTCTAATCTTCTTTAATAATAATAAGAATTGGTTTTGGTTTTCATCTTCCATACTCATGTTCAGCATTTAAGCATATAAAATATTGTCTTCATAAGAATTTGAACGAATGTTCAATCAGTTCCTTCGATAGCTGACTTCATGCCATTGCTAAAATAAACGGAGTATATTGATAAGTTGTATATTACCATTTTTCATCTTTATTTCCGTTGTCGTCAGTGTGATATCTGATTTCATCGATAATCACTAGACTTTGAGTCGAATTACTCAGCTCTGCAATGATTTCTTGTTTTTCACGGGCCACTTCGTCGGTTGGTCGGGATAAAATTATTCTGATTAGCTGTTGTGGTTCGAAGATCCAAACCTACGAAGGAAATTTGAATATTTTTTCTCACTTGATCAATTCATACGTAATACTATCAATACGAAATTTAGTATGGGGTCATTGGAGGAGTGTTTACAAAATGGGAAAGCTATTTCATTTGGAAACAAGGATTGCTTAGTTTTTTGATGCGGTGCAGGGCGGTATGGATTCCTAATAACATGCAACTGAAACATCAAAAATCTTTACAGTCTCCGAAAGTGATTATTAGGCGGCAATAGGAATTATTGCTCCATTTACAACCATAACTTTTTCTATTAGCGTTAAGAGGATTTTTGAGCTTTGAATAAAGATTCTTGTGTCCTCCACAAGACAAGAAACATGTAATATTTCAATGATTTCATAAAAAAAAGATCGTAAAATATTTGGCCAAAAATTGATATCCAAAAGAGGCTTCATTATCACAGGTCATTGTTGCCAATAAAATACTTAAGTTTGATGCTCTATTTGGTGATGCGCCGCTAAAAGAAGAGTCAAGAGGCGATGGAATCAGAGTCTTCCTTTTGTAACTTGTTAGAAAGTCTTCCCTTTGAAAATCTTCTGTTTGAAAGTTTCCTCTTCGAGAGTCCTCTCCGAGATTCTTCTCTTCGAGAATTTTCTTTTCAAGAGTCTTCTCTTTGCCTGCTCTTCGACAGTTAGCTTTTCGAAAGTCTTCTTTTCCAGATTATTTTCTTAGAGGGTCTAATATTCAAGAGTCTTATCTTCAAATGTCTTCTCTTCCAGAGTATTATCTTCGATAGTATTCTGTCTGCTTCGCGTCGTTAAAGTGAGCGTCAACCTTCAAACGATTATAGGTTCACGTGGTCCAAGAAAGATTCGCGCATATACTAGTACACAATAAGAAGTCATTCAATATTAATCAGACAACACAACAACCGTCTAACATCCTTGTTTCCGAATAGAAATTGAGCCCAATTTGAAATCCGATGTCTCCTCCGAGACAAGTCGCAACAAATCAAACTTACATGTACTTGAGCATAAGCTTCTCTCTCCGGGAAAGCATTTTCCCTAGCTATGATGTCCACAATGAATCTGTGCTGATCATTTTCAGCCATGTATGTGGCTGTACATATCTCACCACTCTGAGATATGTTGAAGGGGGAAGGTATAATGGATCCAGTGCTCTTGTTCGATCCATATTTGTACAGATTGGAAGCTTTCACGTAATAAGTCAACGACTTATTAGGGCCAAAGTCGAAGTCGACAGCAGTCGTTTTCACAACAAGCTGGTTTATATCCGCCATTGCGTTCACAGCAGCGTAATACGAGGTTTGCTGGAATATAGGCGGATTGTCGTTCAGGTCGTTTACAGTTATTATAACTTTAGCGATGCTGCTGTCGTGCATCAGCTCATCCGCAGTCAGCAACTGCCTATCTTCGTAACTCAGGAAAAATTCTGGGTCATTACTGGCCAAGATGAACATTTGGTATTCGTCCTTAACTTCTCGATCGAACGACATATTGGCAAAAATGTTTCCGTCCGTTTTGTCTATATAGAATGCTTCCGGATTCGACTGGATTATCATGTAGTAGAACACTTTAGCGTGCTTTCCTTCGTCTTTGTCCAGTGCCTGCACTTGCCCAACCTTGGTGTGTATTTCGTTGTTTTCGGTTATGTAGAAGTGGTATGGGTTGGACATTTGGGAATCCGGGAATTCTGGTTTATTGTCGTTCATGTCCACCAAGACTATGCTCAGGTATCTTTTGGTCTCGAACCAAATTGGGCTGCCATGATCTATTGCCACTAGGGTAAGCTGAAAAAACATAATTTTCTCAAATGGGATCCTTGAATTGTTTGACAAGAATTGAAATCAACAAAGTTAGAAAATGCCATGCTTTCAGCATGGTCTAGTTAGGTTATTACCTAGACTAGAGGTTTTTAGATCGTAATTCAGCTGAAGTATGTCAGCGCCTAGTTACAATTCAAGACCTAGAAACCTCTAAAAATGCCTACATACATCAGATGAAAAATGTTGAACAATCCAACCGAGAAAGTCTTTAGTAATGTTGAATTGGAAATGATGTAGAGTTTATGAAGTAAAGACTTCAAACAAGACGAAATGTAAGCAAGGAACATCTTAAAGAAGGATTAAATGTTTTTCCTTCAGAGATTTCGAAAGCAACATGCTTTTTCAAGGGAGTACTCAGACCTGACATTTCTAGTGAGAATGCTCGTTGTTATACTTAAAGTTTTTATAATTACCTCATATCGAGATTTTTTCTCACTATCCAGTGCTTTCTTTGTCCTCAGTTCTCCAGTATCAGAATCGATAATGAACTCTTCAGTCTCTTGAACGTTTCCAACATTAGTTCTCAGATGATAGGTGATTCTTCCATTTTCACCTTCATCATCGTCTACTGCCTTTACTGTCATCACTAAATAATTTTCAATCGCATTATTCTAAAAGAAATAAAAAGAATATTGTGACGGAGTAAACTATAAATTAATTACTGAGCAATTAATAATGAACTTTGGCAAATGCTTTGATTGGTCAGACAAAAAATTCAAAGGTCAAAAAGCTTGACACTTTTTATTGAATGAAATATTTTCATTTGAAATAAGAGGATAATTGTTATGGAATTTTCATAAAATGATGACACAAAATTTTTCTTACCTCGGTTACTTCAACAGTCGAATTGTAAAGAGCAGGCATGATGAAAACTGGTTTGTGATCGTTTACATTCAGAACTTGGATATGTATAACGGCCCTATCGGAAAATTTGCCATTACCAGCTTCATCTCTTGCTTCTACCACCAGACGGTACTGTCTTTTTTGACCAACCAAGGATTTGTGAGGGTACAATATTCCAGTTTCGATGCCCAATAGAAATATATCTAAAACACCACCAAGTAATTCAAATTATCATAGATAAAAATATACAACATTAACAAAAAAAAAATCTTGAAGAGCGCTTAGAAGATATTAAGGCGGCCACTCACGAGGCACCCATGTTCGAGCGTTCGGATCATTTTACAGTCGCGCAGCTCGGGACACGGCCGCATGACTGTAAATCAGAGAATGAACTTGACTGCCCGACTGGAATCTCTTGGTTGCCTGGCTTCCAAAGTCACGAGAAAACGCCTCGTGAGTGGCGGGTATTAGAGAAAAGTAGGCTTCCATATTTCTTGTTCTAAAGCTGAAGCATGGTAGCCACTTAGTGGCAAGGAGAACAGAACTAAAGAACTTCAGACTGAGATCTTCGAAAAGGTAAATAACTTGCCGCACCCTGTATAACTTTTATTATTTGCCTCAAGGCAAACTCCCGCATTTCAGAGGCCTTTTGGAAAGAGATGGAAAAAAATTTCGCTAGATGGATTGTGATTGGGTTTTTTAAAGTTTTGTTTTAAATAGTCACATATTAAGCCTTCTGAAGAAGTTTTGCATTCTTTTCTCGAGAGTAGCGTGGCTTATTCGGGCTACCTTTTGCTCAATCGCAATTTTCAGGTCATCAGCGCCCTTGGCATAGAAAAGGCCATAACTCGGGCCATAAGGGGGGTATACACTGAATATGACAGTGTGGTGATATCACTTGGCCAGGCAACATCTACTAAAGAATAGAATGGATGGAGGACGGGCTGTGATGCTAGCACAATCTTGCTAGAACCAGACCCTTTTGGGTGAATTCTTCAGCATGTGACATCAGAGTTCACTATACGATTCAAAGAATGGGGCCTAATGATGCCTGCAGGAGTCAGTATATTGTACTGTGATTTTATAGAGTTAGAGGTGTTTTTGGTCTCGAAGATCTTGGCCAATTACGAAAATTTTGTTTATCATACCGCCCTCAATCCCATGGGGGCTTTACTTGATCTTGTATGGGAGCAATGTCTAAATTCCAAAGAGAACAAGCATGTTCTCACGAAGAACAAAATGAAGACTCTCTCTATTACCTCACCATAATTTTTTAAAATGTGGGACCTAGCCGTGGAAAACCTTATATAAACGATAACACCCCAGATTAAACTTACCATCTTCATTCCCATCAACTATAGAATAGTGAATGTTTCCATTGAATCCAGAATCTAGATCAGTAGCATTGACCTGAATTAGAGGCTTAGGTGGATTCAAACGAACATTTTCCATGATCTTCACCTTGTACTCAGATTGATTGAAGACCGGACTGTTATCATTCACATCCTTTATATTGATATTCACAGGAACTGCTACCGATCTCTTCTGCGGACCTTGCGCACCATCGCTTGCAACCACTTCAATCACCGTGTTGTTGATCGTTTCGTGGTCCAAGAACCGCGAATCAATAACCGAGATAACTCCCTCTTTCGGGCTGATCTCGAAGTATTTGCTGTGTTCTCCAACCAACTCGTAGGTCACTTCACCGAATTCTCCTTTATCCAAGTCTATGGCTTGCACCGTTAGAATATTGGTGCCATTCGGACAGTTCTCTTCGACCGTGACGTTATACTGGTTGTACTGAAATTGCGGACTGTTATCGTTTATGTTTCTGATCTGCACGAGGATCATCGCAGAAGCGTTCAGCTGGGGTATTCCTGTATCGTATGCGTAAACGGTGAATTTCATGAATTGGATCTTTTCGTAATCTATGACTTTGTCGATGCTGACAACGCCGTTTGAACTGTTTATGCTGAAATACTCGTTAGGGGGTATTATCTCATAGCTTGATATGTCTGAATCCTCATCTATAGCTTTGTATTTTGCGACTATCGTTCCTGGTGGTTGTTCCTCATCTAATTCCAAATAATACACAGGGTTTTCTACAGTCCAGGGCGGTAGAAAAGACGGTGGAGAATCGTTGACGTCACCAATGGTAATAATGAGAAGTCCTGGAAAATATAAATAATGCTAACACCCAATATAATTACTTCCAAACCTTCCTTACCTTCGCCTTGTTGAAGAGTTGGAGCAGTGATATCAGTCACCCTCACGGTCAGTCTTACAGTAGTAGAAACGTTTCTTTGGAGCACATTTTTGACCTTGACTTGCCCAGTGTACTTATCCACATAGAAAAAGTCCCTGTAATCGTCGTTGAAAAGGACTTGATTCCCGTTTTTATCCAAAGCTGTTATTGGTTCGATAGATTCAAAAAGGAATGCGTCTGTTGAATTCACATCGGGATCTTTGGCTGTTAGGTTATGCACGACAGTTCCGATAGCAGCATCTTCCATGATCTGAAATTGAGTAGTTCGCGTTTTTGTTAAGCTGATTTTCAGTTGAAAAAGCATTTTTGGGGAATTAGTAGGTATAGCACCTTTAAGCTAAACAAGCCCATAGGAGCCCACCAAAAGAAATGAACAAACTTTGCAGTTTCCAAATGGACTTTCAAAAATAAATTTAAATCTAAAGATTTGTGAGGTGCAATTGCATAGTGAGCATTCTAGAAATGTTGAACTCACCTCTGCTCTTTGGGTAGCCGGGAAGAAATATGGATTTTTATCGTTGGTATTGATGATATTAATGGTCAAGGTAGTAGAACCAGATAGTCTAGGTTCACCATAATCAGTCGCAATAACATCAATGTGATAAATATTTTTTCTGTCGTAATCCAATTTGGATGCCACTATGACCAATCCTGTGGAATTGTCGATTGTGAAATCTGATTCGCTTCCATTTCGAATCGAATATTCGACCATAGAGTTTTCGCCCATGTCAGCATCGGTGGCTTGCAGAGATGTCACGATTGATCCTGAAATCGAAAAGGTCATCATTTGTTACAGAGAGGCAGGTATTATTTATCCCAAGAGTGTAAAACCTTAGAATTTCGAGCCAAAAGTGGTCTCAAATTAGAATTTGGGGTCAAAATCGATTCTGCCCATTCGGATAGAAACTAGAATTTTAAGGTGAATTGCTTACCTATCGGAATGTCTTCTGGTATTGATTCTACATAATTTTCCTTAGTGAAAATGGGAGCGTTATTGTTGAGATCTCTGACTGTAACCAGAACTGGAACTGTTGTTGTGTATTTTCCATCACTAGCCTACAAAAAGGTTTTTCTTCAAATTTTAAATGTATTGATGAATCAGAGAACTAATAGTCTTAGTGAATAATATATTAAAAGGACTCAAGGAATGACTCTGTGTTAATTTAAACATTAAGATAAAAAAGATTTTCAATTAGTAAACAGGAATTAGCCATGTTATCTCAATCTGATCGTTCAATAAAAAAAATAATATCCCACTCACCATTACTGTTAGAGTCACTACACTATCGCTTTCGTTGGGAACCTCCAAACCTTTCTCATTCAGAATTCCCATCTTTCCAGTTTTGGAATCGATGCTGAATATGTCGTTCCTGTTTCCAGAAATGATCGAATATGTTATAATGGAAGACACGTCCGCATCTTTCGCCACCACTGCAAACTCGGGATCGAATGTGGTAGATCCCTCATCAACGAACACCCTGTATGATGGAAGGATGAATACTGGTGCGTTATCGTTACTATCGGTGAGGTTGATCCTTAACGGAACCGAAGTTCTACGTCCTTTGCCGTTGTCGTCTGTGGCCTGAAAAAACCATCAATATTTCAAGGTGTACAAGTCGAGACACCAAGTTGATTATTGTGGAAATAAAAATTCAATTCTGAAAGAATACCATTATCGAGTTTTGAAATTGATATTGATGCCAACACAGAACATTTTTTCCTACAAATAAACTCAACGCTTCAAAGACCGTTATTATCACCTCCGGTTTCTTGATTTAACTGACACTGTGAACTTAGCTGCAAGCTTCGAGTTGCCATAAATACTACGGTAAAACTGGAAACGGCGAATCTGCCAGCATTATCGGTGACTTTCAGTGAACAGTAGATGAAAGAATTGATCAAAGTCTAATATAGGCAAGATTTCACATCATTATAACATATATAGTACTTCTTCATTCTCTTTTATTACCAAGATACATACAAATTTATGTCTTGGAGAGGCTCAACCGAATTTGGGGAATTGGACGATAAGTGTATTTTGATAATTGGACTACTTACTATGAATTCGAGAGTGTACTCTGATTTTGTCTCAAAATCTAGACATATTCCTGATCCTGGCGTTATACATTCTGCTACAGTTACTGTCCCTGTACGATTGTTGATCGAGAATTTTTCTGAGCCCGGACCTTCTAAGTTATACAATATGCTATCACTTCCGAAGTGTCCACCATCCTCATCGTTTGCTGTTATCGTGGTCACCAATGTACCTGAATAAAAAAAACAACCTCATCATAGAAAGGCATTAATTTATTTCTCTGAAGGGATTAACAGAACCAGTCCAAGATTATCTTCAAAAATTCAAAATCATTTGAAAAACATTCCATGAAAAAAAATAACATAATTGAAAAACTATACATAAAATAAACAGAGGCCTTTATGAAAATGATAAAAAATAAAATAAATAAAATGGAAGAATAAAAACAGGACTCTCTATCGAAATGAGAATAGCTGGCATAATATTATTCAGAATCTTGAAATACCTACTAGCATAGAACAATTCGAAGCTGATGATTATTGGTCGCTAAACAATTATCTGTGAAGGTAAAGGAGATTCTGAGATCTAAAATTTCTAAAGAAATAAGTCTGACTTAATTTCAGACGAATTATCGAAAGGATTTTTTTTGCAATACTTCAGTGAAGTCGAGCATTGAAGCATCTGGAAACATTATTCATGTGAATGTAAAAAGAAAGAAAGGCCCCAAATGAGACCCTTGGGGAACACCAGAAGTGACTTCTAAATTATGATTCTTGAATTATTATTGAAAAGATACAAACTCTATATGCTTCCTCTTCTCCAAAAATTATTTAATAGATGAATTTCAAAGTTTTGAATTCTCACCTGGTGAAGCTGTTTCAGAAATCGTTGAATTGTAACTCTGTTCTTCAAAAGTGGGGGAGTGATCATTAACATCCGTAACAGTTATTGTTATAGTAGCAGTAGAAGAGAGTTTTTCATCTGTCAGTATCTCTCTTGCTACAGCGTATATAAGGAACTTGCGTTGATTTGGGTTTTCATAATCTATCGAAGCATTTGCGATTCTGATTTGCACTTTTGTCCTTCCAACACCTTGTTTGGGCTGTATGTTGAAGAGACCTGATTCGTCTTGCAATTCCAACGAATACACTGAATTGTTTTCCTGGAACATTTTGATATATTTCGACGTTCAGAATGAATCTTTTCATCATGAAAAATGGTTTGTTTTTTATTTCGCTACCTGCACTTACATCATCAGAATCTGTAACGGTCATATCCAAGCCAGGTATAGCTTCGCCTTCTTTGATGTCTTCTGGAATCTCTACGAAATATTCTCTTCTATCGAATGAAGGAGTTTCGTCGTTTACATCAATAATTTTTACTGTAGCTTGGGTAGTGGCTGTTGTAAGGTCGTCATTTCCTTTCTTACCATCTATCAGTTCACATGCCTGAAATGGAAA
Organism: Harmonia axyridis; assembly: GCF_914767665.1. Classification (NCBI taxonomy): domain Eukaryota; kingdom Metazoa; phylum Arthropoda; class Insecta; order Coleoptera; family Coccinellidae; genus Harmonia; species Harmonia axyridis. The sequence continues at coordinate 14,126,394 of NC_059503.1, forward strand.
TCATAATTGTTGATCGAACACACTTCCGATTAAAAAAAATTATTGGAATCAAGGTTGAGATTACCTTTATTGTCAATATAATTTTTCCCTCTTTGTTTTCTATGGCTTCTTTATCTAAAGGCCTGGCTGTCCTCAATTCACCAGTCACAGCATCAAGAAGAAAATAGTTCATGGGATCTGGAACGAAGTTTGAAATAGAAAAAACAGGTACGTTTTGTTTTTTTAAGTGAAGGTGTATAAGGCAGGTGTCTTACTGAAGATTGATTCAGTAGTCCCGGGATGAAATAACGCAATCTGAAGAGAGGGCGCATCATAATTTTGGTCAACTTAGCAATAATGTCACTTTGTGATATATGCGATTAAAAAACTCTGAAAGAGAGTTGAATTTTGTTTTTTTTTTAATATATGCAATAATTTCCACCTACTTTTCATGTTTTGACATTAATTTCGTGGTGAATTTACAAAAGAAATATATTGAACGAGACTGTTGTTAGTTTTTATTCAAATGAAGATCTCCCTCAGAGGAGGTTCCTAAATATGAATATTTTCAACCTGTTTCATTTTATCTGACCACCCTATATCTTTTATTTCCATAGTCTTTTTTACGCCTCTTTAACTAGAGACAAATATTATCCGAGTGAAGAATCTTGTATAGGCTCTCACGTACATATTCCATAACGTGGCCAAAGTTGGAAAGAACTTTTATCTGGAAAACCTCTCTGTCAGAATGGAAATGATTGATTTCCAGTAAATGATGAAAGATTATTCACCCACGTCATTTTCGAATACAGCTACTGACTGATATGGCGCTATTGGGTGGTTTTCAGGTTGCAACCTCATATATTGAATTTGATAAATTGTCGTTTGGAAAAGTCTGACTACATTTCCGAGTACTGACATGAATTCAATGAACGGCTAGAGAAGCTTTCCAAATTGATCATTTGATAAAGCTAAATCAAGAAAAAAAAACGATAATATTTGAAAGAAATTCTTCCAATTTCTAATCCGGGAAAAATTATAATATATATATTGTGTATCTCTATTTGAGTGCACTCCAGTACACAGTGAAGTATTATGGATCAACTGTACCAGAGTTTCATTTCTATTTCATATCATATCAATATATGCAATTTGACGCATAGTAACTACAAACTCTCGTAGAGCTAGTTGTCCGGAGTACCCATAGAGTAATAAACATAGATAGAGGGAGTATACGCAATTCTTACATGTCCCCAACATAGTTAGATTACGTTGTGATATATTTTCAAATCCATAATTTTACTCTATCGTTATGAATGTAAATTATATTGAATGAAATATATTTATTTGAGTGATCACCGATTAAATATGCAAATTTGATTATTTGGAATCCGATATTTTTCCTTATTGTCGAATTTATAATAAGCAGAATATTTATTATTTTCTGTATCTACCTGCTGAAATCCAAGGTTTGGCAACTTTTGCTCTCCTAGTGTCATCGGTTGTTTCACGTCGATTGGCGCGCTTGAAGTTTGTTTTCTGAATTTCTGATATATTTAGGTATTTATTTCAATATACTTTGAGTTAATATGAAACGTTGATTCACTATGGGACATAAGAATTGCGTTCTTTGTGGAGAAACTCGCGAATTGAGTGAAATATCGTATCACTGATGCGTTTTCATTTCCGCGCGCTTCATGTCAAATTCGATAATTCATGTTGGGGACAAAATTTGCTCACTGAAAATGACATATGCTCCCTCTATCTATGTTTATTACTCTGAGGGAGTACCAAACTTGACGTTCTGTGGTACGTCGCTTTCCACAAAAAAGGAGAAATAAAATTCAATTTTCGCAAAAATTAGCGAAGATTTCATGAATACTTTTGTTATCATAGTCAGATTTGAATATAGGCAATCAATAGTCGAGTCAATATCGAAAAAAATACTTATTTTGGTTGTAACATTTCTAATATCACTGAGTAGGTATATCAGACTCATTTTCCTCTTGAAAAAATACGATGGGACTTTCACATAAAGAAAATTAATTTCCCCGAAAAAAATATCCGATGCTTTTTCGCCTCCCTGCGGAATAATAAAATAGTTTTTCCACTCACTGCTGACCATCTCGTAAACGACCTTCCTTGGTACTCCCTTATCACCATCCTCTGCTGATAGCGTCATAACTAGAGTGTTTATGGGTGTGTTCTCTGATACTTCAGCCATCAAGGAGCCCTTGAAATGGGGAGGGGTATCTTGAATATCCGAAACTTTAATTATTACTTGGGCTGTGCTGCTGAGCTTTCCATCCTGTAAAAGATTGAGGTAGTAGTGGTTGTCATGTACAGGCGAAAAGATGATGGAGAAGTTTTTGGGTCAATAGTTTCGGGAAAAATAAAGCTGGAAACTTTTATATTTGAGCGGAAAAACTGAGCCTGCGTCTGATGTACAAAGTTTTATATTCCGCCTCGAAATTTATCTTTTTTATCAATTAGAAAGTTAAAAATCCTTGTGGGGCATAGAGAGAAACGTAAACTGGAGACTTAGAGTGAAGTTTTATCGACTATCTGAAGAAGCTTGAATTATCTATGAAGATACAGTGAAATATCAACTAGGACCTTATTTTGAAGTTTTCCTTGAATAATGAGAAAAATAATGTCCAACGTTGGGATCTTCAATTCAACATTTTCATATTTATTTTATCTTCATTTTTTTACTATTTGTTTAAACACATTCGTCTGATGAAAATATATTTAAGTATAAAAAAAATATATAAATTAAAAGGCTGAAGCACCTTACGTCGATGGCCATTTGTTTAGAGGCAATAAACAACTGTTACTACTACTACTAGTTATAAGAAATTTCTAAATTTCTATATACAGGATGGTAACAGACCAATTGAAAAATCCCCGGTCTACCATAGTGAACCACATTTTTTTGACAAAATTTTTGGCATTTTTTTGAGGTCTGAGAACAGGAAAAAGTCGCTGGAGGTCAGATCTGGCGAATACGGCGGATGCAGAAGCAATTCTTTGCCCAACTCATGCAATTTTGACAGTGTTTTCATTGATTTGTGGCACGGCGCATTGTCTTAATGAAACCGCACCTTTTTTTTCTTCAAATGGGACCTTTTTTAAACGATTTCATCCTTTAAACGATCTAATAACGCTATATAATAATCGTTGTTGATGGTCTGGCCTTTTTGGAGGAAATCAATGAATATTTCACCTTGCGCATCACAGAATACTGATGCCATAACCTTGCCAGCTGACTGTTGTTTGTGTTTTTCCTCACTTTGGATTAGGTTCATCGTGTGCAGTCCAATCACCTGACTGTCGATTGGACTCCGGAGTGAAATGATGGAGCCATGTTTCGGCCATTGTCACATATCGACGAAAAATTCAGGTTTATTGCACTTAAACAGCTTCAAAAACTGCTCAGAATCATTAACACGTTGTTGCTTTTGATCGATTGTGAGCTCGCGCGGCACCCATTTTGCACACTGCTTTTTTATTTATAAATATTCGTGTATTATATGATGTACAAGTTCAGATGATATCTTCACAATGTCGGCTATCTCGATCAACTTCACTTTACGGTCATTCAAAATTATTTTGTGAATTTTTTTGATTTTTTCGTCGGTGACAGACTCTTTTAGACGTCCACTGCGTTCACCGTCATCTGTGCTCATTTTACCACGCATAAACTGAGAATACCAATCAATGATGGTTGATTTTCCTGGTGCAGACCCCGAAATCTCTTCATCAAGCCAAGATTTTGCTTTAACTGTAATTTTTTCCTTCAAAAAGCAATATTTTATCAGCACACGGAATAATTTTTTTTCCATCTTTTTTCAAATAACAACAGTAGCTACACTCACAACGCAATATTTCACAAACTAATGGTCGGACTGCTGTCAAATTTTGACACGTATCTTCTGAAGGTTGGTACTAACTAAAAATCATGTGCATCAGACCGGGGACTTTTCAATTGGCCTGATATATATTTATAAAACAGTAACTTTTACGGTGAACACCGAGACAAATCAATTTATGTTTTCACATAAACATATGGATTTAATACTAGCACCGCCATCTGTGCATCAGACCGGGGACTTCTCAATTGGCCTAATACATATATTTATATAAAACAGTAACTTTTACGGTGAACACCGAGACAAATCAATTTTTGTTTTCACAATTGATACATTTCATCTTGAATTAAGTGAACACATTTTGAAATACCTTAAACGTATTACTGCTAGTTGCTAGTCCTTCATTAAATAGAATTCGAGAATTCCCTCTCAATTTTCGGGATGGAGGAAGAACGAGTCGAGTTTTTCTAGTGGCAGAATGAAATAATAATAAAATTCAGCACTCACCGTTGCTTTCAGTACCAACTTAATTAATGGCTTCTCGGAATAGTTGAGTTTTTCGTTGAGTATTATGGCACTACGAATATAATTCTTCCCCTTATCTATTGTTTGTATTTCGAAAAACTTGCAGGCATCTGGGAATTTCGGTAGATTTATACAGGTAACGAGGATGTTGTTTCCGGGACTATCCTTGTCGGTAACCAGGATATCTTGGAATATTTTTGTTCCTTGGAGTGTACCCTCACTCACTGTTATTTCGTATGAACTCTGAAAATATAAATCATAATAATCGAAAATAGATATAAATTGTTAATGCAATTTGCAAGAATTAGTTTGAACTGATAAGTCACTATTTTGCGCTTATTTTGGGGTGGTTACTTTAATCTAAATCCCTGTAGTTTGCTAGAATTTGATGTAAAATGGTTTCAAATGCTTTAGTAAGACTTATACAGGGGGTTATTAAATGAGTTTGTGAGTTTTTATTGGGTTAAACATTCGTTCAATTATTTTTAAAAAAGCTTTAGGCTTTTTCTTGGGGATTTACACGATTACGAAATTAATTTCTGTTAAAGGAATTTTGTGAAATATTCTACAAAAAAACAAAAACGCGAAACCCACTGAATTTTTTCGATTCCATTAACAGAAGATAAGAAAATTTATTCATGAAAACAGGTACAGAAATAAATTTTAACATATAGTAACGGTGCACAGTTTATTCAATTCTGAAAGTAACTGAAATGTTTCAACACCCCACAATTTTCACGAAATTATAATTCCATCTTCCTTTCTCCACAATCATCAACACCTTCAATAATGAAAGCCTTTCAAACACAAGACAGCTCCGTCATCTAGAGTAATGGTTCATCTCTAAAAGTTCGAAATATCCAAACAAAAGGTACATTTTTAATGGGAATTGAAAAGGAAGTCCTTATTCCTTTTCTGGATGCATTGATAGAAGGGAAGCCGAATGGAAAGCTTGGACATATATGCCATATAGAAATCCTGATATATCGTCAATCGCAACTAAAATGAGGACTTTGAGTATTCCTTCAAAATAGTGACTATCAGCTCGTTTCGAGGATTTGTCTTCTTTTATTAGGTGTACAACTTTCGCTGCTTTTACTTTAGATCGTCATTCGTAGATGTCATACAATAAGCTTAGGTATTTGTAAACGTAACGTCATCGAAATATTAGCCGATTTGTGACTCTGGATTAAATAAATATGTCAGCTTACAAGCTAAATTTTCGTCATTTGCGTAATTTCTGCTTTGCTATGGAGAAATCTGCGACTGAGGCTCATCGAATGCTCTCAAATACACATGGCGAGGCCGCTATTTGTGGAAGAACGTTCCGAGAGTGGTTTCAACGCTTCAAGAACGGTGATTTCGACGTCGAAGACCAGCATGGCGGTGGAAGAGAGAAAGTTTTCGAAGATGCAGAATTGGAGGCATTACTTGATCAAGACTCGTTTCAAATGCAACAAAAATGTTGAAGGCGGAAAAGATTTTTACATCGCATTGTGACTGGAAACGAAAAATGGATTCATTATACGATAATCCCAAGCGCAGAAGATCATGGGGATATTCTGGCCATGCTTCCACGTCGACGGTCAAACCGAATATTCACGGTTCCAAGGTCATGTCCAGTATTTGGAGGGACCAGCTCGGCGTAGTGTATTATGATTTGTTCAAACCGACTGAAACAATCACAGGCGAACTTTATCGAACGCAATTAATGTGTTTGAGCCGAGCATTGGAAGACAAACGGCTGCAATACAATGAGAGACATAAAAAAGTGATTTTATAGCATGACAATGCTAGGCCTCTTGCTGCGAAAGTGGTCAATAAATACGTCGAAAGTCCTACCACACCCGCCGTATTGTCCAGACATTGCTCCCTCAAACTATCACTTATTCCGATCAATGTCACACGGCCTGGCTTACCAGCACTTCGGGTCTTATGAAGAAGTAAAAAATTGGATCGATTCGTGGATCGCTTCAAAAGATGACCAGTTTTTTCAACGCGGGATTCGTACGCTGCCCGAAAGATGGTGGAAGGTAGTTGCCAGCGATGGACAATACTTAGAATCATAAATGTATTACCAGTTTTTTACAATGAAGCTTCAAATTTCGGAAAAAAAACGGCGGAAGCAAAGTTGTACGCCTATGTAAATTAATTATCAATTTGTGTTAGCATTTTATGAAAAGGGAATAAAACCAGTATTATTTTCCAAATAATTTTTCTCGAATGAAATATATTTTATTTCTTTTTATCATCAATTATTTTCAAATAAAAATTCATGCCTTACTCATCATGAATCACTATAAGTAAAAGAACACTTTCCAACTACCCATAAAATATTACACAGTCGAGGTCAACAAAATTCGAATTCCATTTCGAAAATGGAATTTTAACGGGAAGGATTCCGAATGACCCCTGCAGGACCATTCCGGTAAAAAAAACAATATGGATAACACATTTCGTCTCGTCTTTGCCGCTTTTTCCCCGCATGGAGCCAATATGTAAAATTGTTCACTTACATTCTGAAACTCTGGAGCGTTGTCGTTTTCATCAAGGATAATAACTGTTACGGGCACAGAAATGATATTGGCTTTTTCTTCCGTTTCTGTGTTGGCCTCGTCCTCCATGCCAACAATAATGTTGAGTGTGCTGTTAGCCTGTAAATTAGAAGTAGCTATTATCCTGATTACTTTGTGAGTGGCGCATTTTAGATATAATTGCACAAGTGGAAGTTTTAAGTGGGCGGTTGGTGCGAATGTATTCAAAAATGTATGAATGTGAAGGCAGCCTGGATGGATGGTTTTGAGTCACCCTGAAGTACCCTCTTCGAATAGAATATGGAATTCTCTATGAATAACTGAAACAGTGCACCTATGCACAGGTCCAAATTTAATATGTATTGGGAACTTTTGAAGTTAAATTGAAATGGATGGCATCTTACAATTGTAGAATACGTTCTGAAAAGTTGAAACTGAACTATTGCAAGAGTGCGTTTGTTTCCTTTTCAATTTTTCAATATCTTGCCTCTTATTCCCATCACTTCAATTGCATCAACAATATTCTGTGTGGGTAGCAGATTTTGTGAAGTATTTCCATCATAGATGGAATTCACAAATAGACAATGTATTGGATAAACTGCGAATCATAAATAATTCAAAAATTAAAAGGTCGAGTCAGAGAGATATTGATCATTTTAATATTCCATTTCTTATTTAAAATGTTCAGGTTGAAAATATTACTTTGTATTTCAAATCATTGTTTATATTTCAAAAAAGTACATGAATTCAGCTTCAAAACACGGTATCACACAAAGTTGTCACATCTAACATTCTTTGTTATGAATTTTTAAAATTGGACAAGTGAGTCGTTTAACTGAATAATGTCCTTCATGATTTCTTCCTGAGTTTCTTTCAGTACTTACAAATGACAACTGATTTTGATAAAACAATTTTCAAACGTTGTTGGAGCGATTATCTCTTCATGATTGACTGTCATAAAACATAAGAAATGTCAAGAATAATATACAGTGCTGCTATTATAACCATTTTAATTCGTATCATTCTGATTGGAAATCCTTCATTTCACAAATTGGCGAAGGCGCCGGTCACTTTAAATTTATTATATTGTCAAGATTTTCTTTGAATATTTTTTGTATAATCCTGATATTTTTTGTTGTGAAAACTGCTCAACTCACAAAGGAGTTTTGTTATTTCGTCAACATTTTTGCCGATACATTGTTTCAATTCAGGAAGAATGAAAAAGATACTTCAAATATGTATTCATTTTATAATGTAATGCATGTAGCTTATTTCTGAAACAGGAAGACAGACATTTTGCAAAGAATGTATCCTAGTGATTGAAACCATTAAGTGGAATTCACTGTATCTAATTATAAGAGTAAAATGCATATTATTCTTAAATGTACCTACTCAAACAAATCAATTTCTGAAGGAAATCCATGCAATATGATTCAAAACTAGGAATTGTGAGTTGACTGAATTCATGCAATATTGATTGTAATGATTGTGCACCGAAGTACGAAACGAACCCTTGAAAGGGAATAATCCATATTAGTGTGTGGTGTTATAATACCCTTTACCCAGTATTCACATCGTGCATAGATATAAAGCCTGAATCAGATTTTCCTGAACACATGATCTGATCAAGTTATTAACCCAGCACTATACTTATATGAAAACAAATGGTGTTTGTGCTTCAGTCATTAGTACAACATTTACCCCACTGCCATGAAATATTGTAATGTTGTTGAAAAAACTTTCGTGGAGGTTTCTGGCAAAGTATAATGTTATCATAACAGTTCCTTGAAAATCCGTACAGAGAAATAGAGCCCTGTGCATTCGCCATTTTGTCTCTCTCCCTTTTATGTATTGAATTAATTCACTTTGAAATGCTTTCCTTTGAAAATGAACAAGTTAATTGAATGTTATCCTAACGAGTTTACTTGATTTTTCTTTAGAGATCGCAGCAATGTGAGTCGAGTAAACTAGTTCTTCATAATGGAATGGCTTTAAGAAGTCAGTTTTAGTAAAAGAACATCAGATCGATCATAAGCAACTGCAGATCAGACTTGAAAGAATGAAACATATATTGATATCCCCATAGATCAGATTTTGAAGTCAAGCGTTTTCCATTTTTCCAATAAGAGGTTTCATTTTGAATAGCCCGCTATATGGCCAGCTGTCACTTTTGAAGCCATTGACCTCTCAAATATACCTACTCGTTTTTTTTTATATCAAAATGAAATCTTTCATTGGAAAACCTTTTGTTGAATCAAGAATAATTCATACCCATCATCATGTGATGAGAAACAAATTGTATTGGACGAACGATGACGTCAATTTGAAGTTTGTCATGTGCATTTTTGTTGATTTGGGTTCACTGTTTTGCTGCGAATTTAGACATAAAAAATATGCTACTTATTTCGAAAGTTTGAACAGATTCATTATTGTTATTATTGATATTACTTGAGCGACTAAGATTTGACATTTGGGATCACAAAATATCTTCTTAAACGTCTTCCTTCGGGTGTCTGTTGATATTTTCCAGACGAAATGATATCTGCATTATACAGGGTGTCCCAAAAAGACCACGTCAAACGAAAATGGATTGAAGATCAGAATGTCCTCTACCTGATGTGTTATGTGAAAGTCTCGCAGTTCTCGAGATATTTGATGTTTTATGAAAATGTTGAATTTTTTCACTTTAACTGCTTTCTCTCATGGCAAAGGTACAATTAATTACTTTTCGAATAAATTTTTTTCCGTGAATATTGTTGAATGATTGCTTCAATTTATGCACTGAAAAATAGCACAAAATATTATACAGGGATTCTGAAAAAAATTGTTTGAAGTTCACGTTTTGGAGAAAGTGTTTTTTTCTACCTAATTCGATTCAAGGTGATGTAAAAAAAAGCAATGGACCTTTTCTGCATGTTAAGTTTAAAAATTGCCGATTCTCTAAGGATTTTGAAAAAGTAACATACAGCTCATAACCTTATTCAGAAAAAAATATATATTCAAATGTTTATGGAACATTTCTGTGAAAACATAATTTTGTAACTTTTCCCAAAAAACACAATTTTGCACATTCTGTGCGGTCAAGTATTCCTATTCTCTGGACCTCAAACCCATACAAATTCTCTTTAGGTTAAGGATTATTCAACTCAATACGCTCTATTAGTGATGACGTCACACACCGCCATTTTAGTTCTCCTGTCAGTGTTCGGAATCTAAACAAACAAATTGTCATTCAAATTAGTACGTTGTCGTTGAAGAAATTGGCTTATTTTAATAAATAAGATTATTTATATATTAATTGATAGACAAAAGGCACGAGATTAATGCCAGTAAGTTCGAACTTGAAGTTCATCTAATAAACACGGCTTTTTACAAAATCTGGGGAATGATACAGGATTCAAACTTACTGGAAATTAAGTTCCTTCTGTCTATCAATTAATACTGAAATCTTCGTTCTTCAAATACTCTTATTTATGAAAAAAAAGCCAATTCCTTCAACGACACCGTACTAATTTGAATGACAATTTATTTGTTTGGATTCCGAACACTGACAGGAGAACCAAATATGGCGGTGTGTGACGTCACACTAATAGAGCTTATTCGAATTGTCTATTCCGGATATCTCGTCGAATATAAAAAGTTTTATTATCGCGTTCGAGTTTAACACATTTCCCGATTCAGCTATTCTTTCAATTCGAAATAAATCACGAGACGTGTAACCCGGTAATCTAGGTGGAGAAATCACGTTCTGGCTCCAATACTTACTTCATAATCAAGCGGCTTGGCCACGGTCACGTCCCCGGTTTTAGGATTCACCTTGAGTACATCTGTTCCTTCTAATCTGAAGAGAACCGTCCTATTTTCTGGATCCGATCCCTCTAATGTGTAAATAACGGAACCTACAGGTGTTGCTTCGGATATGGCTAGGTTGTTCATATCCATCGTGAAAACTGGTGGGAGATTTCCATGACAACCTGCAATATAAAGGTAATTTCAATATCACTGAGTTTTGAATTATATGAAAACGTTCGGAAACAATTTCATTTGGGAATATTTCAGATTTCAGCTATCGGAAACAAAAGGTTTTTCCTTTTGATACTGCCGAAAATTTTAGCAATATGAATCATATTGAATGTTTAGGCCTGAGACGTTGAAAAAATTTCGTTTATTGCGTTTTTGTTTCACCGAATATGATAAAATTTAATTAGAATTCTACAAAAGCATTTTTCAACCAGTATCTATTGATGTCGAAGGAAAAGGTAGATAATAAATTAAAATTATTATCCTCTTCAGATTTCATCGTTTTGATACTTCGAATACAGGGTTAGAATTATTTAGAGGACCACTACAGGGATATCGAAAAACATTAGAGATACAGGGTGGCTTAAATTACAGAAAAGTTGCGATATTTAGGGATCAGTGTGTTGGTGTTAACAGATCCAAAATTTTCTTTTTTTCTTTATAACCCATTTATTTCTGGAGATAACTTCAGGAAATTCGGTTTGTAGTCATTATCCAATATACATATAGAGATTCTAATGGTGTCATCAGATTTTTTTTGTTTTTCGTTGTTTCTGAGACGCAATAGTCAATTTTTTTCCTTATGGTCGCTACAATGGTTTTCCTTATGAGGTAATAAAGAAAAAAAAATACGAATTCAATAATTTATCACACTCTACAAATTCTACGTACGCAAATTTGAAGAGTTGTTACGTGAAATCATCAGTTGACTATCACGTCTCTGAAACAATGGAAAACAGAAAAAATCTGAAGACACCATTAGAATCCCTATATTAGACAATTACTACAAACCAAATTTCATGAAGTTATCTCCAAAAACAAATGAGTTATACAGAAAAAAGTTCGATTTTCAGTTTTTTCGAGATAACTCGGGAACCATTGGAGATATTTTGGATCTGTTAACACCAACACACTAATCCCTGAATAACACAACTTTTTTGTAATTCAAACCACCCTGTATCTCTAACAGTTTTCGATATCCTGTAGTGCCCCTCTGGCCTCTAAATAGTTCTAACCCTGTATATTAAAATTATTGATATGAGAACATATTATAGGTGCCTTCTTTTACAAGAATGAAGAGAAGAACACCCAATAGAACAGTACGAAAAATAAAATCAAGGGAACAGAAAACCAACGACTAATAGACTATTTTCTTCATATTCAGTGAAGTTGCTATGACATTTCTCAATCTCATCATTAATGTACCTAACAAGGCTCATTTTGTTTTACATGAGCTTCAAAATGCTCTCCAAAAAGCCTCCTACTTGCAGAGAAATCATCGGATGTTTATTTCATTGTTAAGTAGAAGGTATGCCATTAACGATGGAAAACGATATCAGCCAAATTGCTGCCACGGCTTCGGTTGCACGTTGCGCCGTCTTGTTGAAAATAAACAGCGTTAACATCAATATCTTCCAATTCCGGCCATAAAAAACTATTACTCACAGCTCGGTAGCGTAATTCATTTACTGTAACAGTTGCACCAGCCACATTTTGGTCTATTTCAAGGACCTAATCAGCGAAGATATTACGTTGCTTCTGATCGAACGGCTTTGGTCTTTTGTTAACTGAAATTGAAATCCTTAAGAACTTTATATGAAAAATGAAAAATACGGTTTAATGTTGTTTGTGGAAAGCCCATTTTGCAAGATCGACAAGGAATCAGTTGTTGTTTAGTGACGCACACGGTTTCGAGTCTTCACATTAACTTGTCCCAACAGCTCAAATTTTTCCATCAGTTCCACTATTGCTGACCGAGAAGGTGCTTCACGACGACCAAAAGTGCTTTAGTTTTGCAAACTGCAAAATTTTCACCATTTATGTAGCGAATTTCAAAAATTTTAATGCGCTATTGAAGCTTTAGTAAGGATTCATCAAGCCAAGTAGCTTGACATTTTAACCAACTACAACTTGACTTGAAAATAAAGCCCACGAAAAATTACATACTTAAGCTTGACTTGATTTCAGATATTTATTGCTTGACTTGATATCAAGCTACTTGATATTACTTGAGCTTGATATGCACGCGTCGCACGGCATATATTTCTGCAATCACGTGCGCGCTTAGACTAAATAAGGTGATTCCTCGAGCGCCGAGAGACTGAAGCATTCGCCAATGTTTCTTTATTAGTATTTCAAACATTTCTATGAGATCTATTGAAAGGTTTTGGTAGTTTAAGAAATTACTTTCCAAACTTGACAAAAATGTCCAAAGGTGTTTTATCAACGCCAGCATCTTCAGCTCCTGTTGAAAGACAATTTTCCAGAGCTGCTCTTACAGGTACAAAAACACGCAATAGGTTATGCGACAAATCTATAAAATGCCTCATGTGTCTTAGATCCTAGATGGAAAATTATGAAATCAAACAATATTCTCAATATTAATAAACTATATTTTTTTATTAGTTTTATTTTGTTATGATTTATAGTGATTTAATTTATGTTTCTATTTAAAAAAAGTTGATATTTCCGGTTCTTTTATACAATTAGATTAATAAATAGAAGTGTTTTTTGCAAGATTCCTTCTCATTTCATAATTTTCTTTATGATGGGACACTACACAATAAAACTGCTCAAAATCAAGTAGCTTGATATGATTCGAATACTTGATAAATAAATACTTGACTTGAAATCAAGTCAAGCTTAAGCCAAGGAGCTTAAGCTTTTCAGTAATGACGTAGTTTTTATTTGTCAACTTCTTATAAACCTTATCATCGTAAAAACTTTTATGGTAAGAATTGATGATGATGTTCCATAATTTTATTTTATTATCATTATTATTTGAATGAATAAAATAAAATGAAATATAAGTTGTATATTCAATCCGTAAAGAAAGTTCATTGCTCATTTCATATCTACAGAAAAATTGATAATGAATTAGTAAATAATTAATTAATAATGTATTTAATTAAATTAATGAATTTATATCTTTTGTGAAAGGAGATACCATTTGTTTTTTCTTCTCAAATTTTTCGATAGGTAGGTATGTGTATCTTCCTCAGCAGTGGATTTCCCAGGAAAAATTTTTTCACTCTCTTTATTGACTGACCACTCCATACCTATTTGTTCCAAGGTTTTGTTCACGCCTTTTTAACTCCAGACTAATATCATTCGAGTGAATAATCTTGTATAGGTTCTACGCGTCCATATTCCACAACATGCCCATAAAACGTGGCCAAAGTTGGAAAGAACTTTTTTTTCTACACCGCTGGCGAGTGAAAACGCTTTGTCAGGATGGAAATGATTGATTTCGAGTAAATGATGAAAGATTATTCACCCACGTCATTTTCGAATACAGTTACGGACTGATATGACGCTGTTTGGCGGCTTTGGGTTGTAACCTTATATATGGAATTTTGATAAATTGCCGTTTGGAAAAGTCTGGCTCTGTCCCGTACATTTTCATGGAGTGAGATGAAGGTAATGTACGCCAAGAGAGGTTATGATTGCACATGTTCTTCCGACGTATGGTTGATTGAAATGTTACAATGGGTAGAGAGGGCGTGGATTAATATCTACAAAAAAAATTCAAGGTGTGTTTCTTTGTTGGAGTATAAGATGAGTTTTCACCATAAAAATAATATATTATTTTATGTTCAAGAGAAAATTCACCTATCCTTCAAATGAAATATGCTATTTTTTCTAACCTTTCGAAATAATTATGTATTATATTCGTAATAATGTCAATATTCATCTCTGGGGTTGATTTATAAAGGGTGTTGGTGAATAATTGCGACAAACTTCAGGTAGTGATTCTGTATGAATAATAATTATCTTTTGTTTTTGTTATATAATTTTTGTTCGCAAATGATTCGTCGTTGAAATACGGGGTATTTTTTCTTAAATTGACTATATATTTCTTGCTATGAACTAGAGCAGAGTCTGGAGAATACGGCGGATGGGGTTGGACACCTCATTTCAAAATTTCCAAGTATGTCTTGACCACTTTTGCAACATAGGGTCGAGCATTATCATGCTGTATCATGTCTCTTGTTGTATTGCGGCCGTTTGTCTTTCAATGCTCGGCTCAAACGCATTAATTGAGTTCGATAACGATCGCTTGTGATTGTTTAAGTCGGTTTTAACAACCCATAATACACTAAGCCGATTTGGTCAATCTAAATACTGAGCCATGACCTTGGAACCGTGATATTCGTTTTGACCGATGACGTGGAAGCATGGTCGGAATATCCCCATGATTTTCTGCGCTTGGGATTATCGTAAAGAACCCATTTTTCGTCTCCAGTTACAATGCGATGCAGAAATCTTTTCCGTCTTCGCCTTGCAAGCAGCTGTTCATAAGCAAACAAACGCCGTTCAACATCCTCGACTTCAACTCGTACGGCACCCAATTTCCTTGTTTCTGAATCATTCCCATGACTTTCCGGCCTTTTAAAATGGCTTGTTGCGTCACTCCCAATGATCCTGCCAATTCTTGATGCATTTGACACGGGTCTTGATCAAGTAATGCCTCCAATTCTGCATCTTCGAAAACCTTCTTCTTCCACCGCCATACTGGCTTTCGACGTCAAAATTACCAATCTTGAAACGTTGAAACCACTCTCGGCACTTTCTATTACTAATAGCGGCCTCACCAGAGGTATTTGAGAGCATTCGATGTGCCTCAACCGCAGATTTCTTCATATTAAAGCAGAAAATTAAAACCTCCTGCAAAATGACGAGAATGTTCGATCGAAAATAACTTCATGATGAGTCACAAATCGACTAACATTTCGATGGCATTATATTTACAAATACCTAAGGTTATTGTATGACTTTTATGATCAGTTTATATCGACTACTACTTACCGCTACAGCCACCTATTGCAAAATGGCGGTAGCAAAGTTGTACCTACACCAAGTAATTTTCCTTATGAAAATCAGTGAATTCATTCTAAACCACTATACGAAGGTTTCTTATAAAATTGAAAGAATCGATCAAGCGATTTCCGCAAAGAATCAAAATGAATTTGTGCTGAAGAACCTAGTGAGAAACGTAGTGAACACCCTTAATGTGATCTATTGCTGGCAACCAGTCACTATGAACGATTGGTTCATAGATAGTAATGAACTTTAATGGGTTTTTCTTCTTTAAAATTCCAGTATGTTCAGCATTATATCCTTTGAACGTATTAACTTTGCAAAATCTTTAAGTACAATCCGATAAAAGACATAAAAACAAGTGGGTCAAGTTACAAAAGAAAACTCCAGTAATCAAATCGGAATGTCCGTTTTTACATCTACCTAATCCGTTGACGAAGCGATCATTAAACGTTTATAAATTCGTAATTCGATTGGGTTCAACGTTGGCCTGAGCCGAGAGTAAAAAACAATTCATGACATGAAAATTCGATCCAAAGTTCCAAGTTCAGAGTGATTGCTGACTTGGGCTTTAACGAATTCGTGCATTTAAATTGGAATTTAGAGAGTTTTGAATGAAGCACTCTGAGATTCACAGGTCATTAGCATTCATGTATTCGGGCAAAGGTAGGGAGGTGGACAAAATGGAACTTTTTGCACTGGCTAGTTGGTTTCGCCTCCTGAATTTTTATTTCACTTCGGAACATCAGAGACTTAGCGGAACTCCTTCAGATTCCAGTGTTACTTTCTGGAAAACTCATGAAAGTGGCATGAATCGCTGGAGTTTTAATTATTTCTCAGATTGAATATTTGAAAGCTTTGGGAACGACAATAGGACAATTTTTTGCTCATTATTTTCAGAACACTGACTCGTGAAAATTAAGGAATCTTTGTGTGATTTTTCTTTTAACGGTTTGAACATTTTGTCGTAATTTTGAGCGAAGCTTGAAACTGATTTTTGTTACATACACGCAAAATCTCAGCTAAGTCGTGAGAAGAGGTTCGTATAACCCAGGATTTAAGACCACATACTGTTGAAGAAACTGACAACATCCTTAGGAGCCTTGATTGTTGCTTTGACTGACTTTCCCATATGAATGGTTCTTAGACCAGTCAACCCTGAACTTTTGCACACTATGTGTTCAGCTGTTTCAATATTCATTCTACAGAGCTTGCAGATCTCATCTGCTGACTTCCCATGCGGTGTAAAAGATATTTGCACTGACAGTGGCCTGTCAGCATTCTCATAATTACCTGAAGCTCAGCTCATGGCAGCTTCTGGTATAGGTCCTATTGTTCGCCCGCTGCCTTATATTCCACAAAAAGGCTTAGGACCAATAGTTGTTAACCTTGATGCTATTTTCGCAAGTTCATCGGCTATTTCATTCACTTCAATTGATCAATGTCCCAGACCCATAGTAGAGTTACTTTATTGGCTCTGGTCAGTTGGTTTATGTTATTACGACACTCCAATGTCAACCGAGACCCCTGGTTATATGATTCCATGAACCTCAGCGTGGCCTGGCTATCTATAATGTTATAAATATGCGCCCCTTTGAAGTTCGTTATCAGACTTTCTTGAGCGCACGTATTAACCACTAATATCTCGGTTCAAGAAATAAAGGACTCAATTCCCAGGTTTTCAGAGATCCACAGTTAAGGTCCATGCACCCAAATGCCTATCTCTGATTTTGGTTCATTGGCATATAGAGGACTTTCTGTCCAGATCATTTACGCAATTTATTCCACTGAAACAGTCACCATTGAAGATAGTTAGCATCATATCTGATGGCTTTGCCAAAACAGTTTTAATTCAATATCCTCAAATGTCCCATCCAGTTTCCAGGTCGGAGCATCTCATTGCGAGGTTTTATTATTGCTTTTAGTAGGCTACATTTCCTCACATGTAGATGTAACGGAGGCAGATCATGTATAGCCTCAAGCTCTGCTGTGGGAGTTGTATGCATAGCCCCCGGAACACCAATACAGGTCAGCCTCTGCAATTTCAATGTATGATACAAGAGCACAGATGAAAACCTCAGAAAAAACTCTGGTCACTACATAAGGGGAACTAAAAATGATACTTTCCACACTACTAAACGTCACCAACTTCATCAATCTGGGACCTTCCATTACAGACAGCACTGCGATTTTTTGAAATGTAGGAGTTAAGCACCCTGTATTTAGGGTAAAACATTGGATGATATTCAATGTTGAGCAAGAAAAGCAGCTGAAAATTGAAAAATCAAACAAAACCAAACTTTGTGTTATAAGTAATGTTTTTATTGAATCTTGAAGTTTGCGAATAATCTTGAATATAATAATTCAATTGATGCAATGTAGATTTTTGGATTTCTCGAGAAAGTTTACGAATCGGAAGTTTCTGGTCTAAAGATTCAAATTATCATAATCTGAATAGCACTTGAAGAGCACAACATTCGATAACAAAAGAGGCACTCAGTCTATCATTCTCAGGCTTATTTCAGAATTCAAAACCCTCACGAACAATAAGCCGTTCCAGGTTGTTCCCTATCTCTCTCTCCTGATAGAAAGACGAGATAGGACAGGATTGCAGAGATGTAAAATCACAATGCCCGAGTTTAAGCCATTCAAATCCAAAATCGCTCAGAGCAGTGGCGTTTCGTCTCGGCTGCAGAGAAGCATTACAGGAAAATAATTTCATGAACGTTATTGGATCTATCGAAACATCCTTACAGTTGAAATGAAAAGGTTTACGTGGGTTATTTGTGAATAGGAAGCTGATGGTTAGGTTTCATGTGTACACGTTCTGTTGTATTCGTTCGAACTGAACGGAAAAGCACAATAAAAACATATTTCGTAGATATTTCAAAGGAGCCATTGTAGAGTGTTTATGTTTTGTTGTGTGAATTCATATAATTCTGTTCTCCTCTTTTCATTTATTTTGTGAAATATTATACGAACTGACAAAGAAACTGCAACACCAAGAAGGAGCTGTTTAAATTCAAAATTTTTTATTGGTTAATTCATAGACATTATAGCAAGCAGTAAATGATTTAAATATGGGGAAAAAATGAAGAGTTTTCAATTTTTTTTTTAAAATTTGTTAATGATGTGTTTGTCCCCAACACGTCTCGGCATTGATGCAATATTTCTTCTCGAGGGATACTATCTCAAGCTACCTGTACTTCATGTCTCAGAGCCGCCAAAGTCCGTGGGGGCTGGGGTTTATTTCCAAGCCTTCTACCCATGATTTCTCAAACATGCTCTATGGACGAAAGATCAGGGGATCTGGCCAGCCATGGCAAAAGATTCACATGGGTCGCTTCGAAAAAGTTTCAACTAACACTGGCAACATGAGTTCGGGCATTATCTTGCGGAAATATTGGATTCTCGAGCCGGTTAAGGTAAGGGAGAAGATATTGCTCCAATATTTCTTGAAGGTAACGCGGCGCTGTCATGTTACCTCGAATAAAGACTAAAGGTAACCTACTTGCATGTGCAATAGCATCCTATACCATATCGCCCACTGTCCGTTGTACATGACGCTCAACATCAAACTGAGGTTCACGTCTTTCCCTCCGACGTCGTCTAACCCTTCTTCGGCCATCATGTGCACCCAAAAAGAATCGAGATTCATCAGAAAATACGACCTGATGACATTCCACATTCCAATGTTGACGTTCTTTGCACCACTGTAATCGTTGCCGGCGATGCTCAACTATCAGAGGTAACACAAGATGAGATTCATAATGCTGCAGCTCAAAAGACCTTATCCGGCGGTTAACCGTTCAGACAGTTACAGGATGGCCTTGTTCTCCTAACCACTCATCAGCCAGAGATCGAGTTCTCGAAAATCGGTCTCTAATGACCATAAGTCTTGGACGTCAATCTTGAACTTCATTTGTGCCACTTCGATGTCCGGTGCCTACTCTTCTTCGATTTTGGCCATTATCAAACCACGCTTGGCAACATCTCATAACAGTAGTTGGATTTCTGTTCGTAAGGTTAGCGATTTCTCGAAATGACAACCCCGCCTCCCGTAGACCAATAATTTGACCTCTTTCAAATTCTTTTTACTGGCGATAAATTCCGGGTACACGTGCTCTAGGCATCTTAACAACAACTAAACATCGACTTTCGATCTCCTCGAACAGCTGGTTTGTTTCAAAATTTAAAACACTTGCCAAAAACGACTAAAATATTTAAGTAACAAAAATTGTATACATGAAAAAACCTTCACGATTTTTTTTCTCCAAATTCAATCATTTACATTCGAAACATTACATTATCAAGATTATGACTTTAACCCTTTGTATCTGGAAAACAGAGCTTGTTATATAGGAATTTATTTTCAATAAAACAATTGTTTCATCCGTCGCCAAAGTTATTGAACTAAAATCTGGACCACCCTGCTTTGATTTCTTCATTTTTGGCTGGTATCAAAACTAACATCAACTAACCTATATCTCAAAAACTAGAGTTGCTGGCAGTTTTGAAATCATCACATTGGAAACATTTAATTCATTTTGTTCGCCTTCGTAACAAAAGCTGAATACATAATCGACCAGATTGAAAAGTTTCATTCAACGTACAAACGAGTCAATTGAAGTCATTCAGAACTGGAAATGGATGTATTAATTCCGGCGGAATGCTCACTAACGACTCGGAATCTCTATCGAAACATTATTCGCTGATAAAAGGAATGAATAACATTTGTCAAACGTCTTAAAGCTTATCTCGTAATTCGAGGGGAAAATAGGCTATTTATTCTGCTTCCAATTGTCGGCCAAATTACCTCAATCAACTGCGCCATCCCTATGAACCGAATGAGAAAGTAGAGAAATGCAAATGGAAGAGTTTCTTCTGTTTTATGACATAGTCGTGTGGCAGCGGCAGGTGGGATCGGTACTTGGATGGGAGACCGGCCTCTCAAGATTCTCTATTCAGAGATTATGTAAACTCCTCAGAGTAATAAACATACATGGAGGTAGCATGTCATTTTGAGTAAGCTTATTTTGTCCCCAACATGAACTTTCAAATTTGACATGAAGCGCGCGGAAATGAAAACATATGTGAAAACAAGTGATACGATACTTCACTCAATTCGCGAGTTTGTCCACAAAGAACGCGCTTCTTATATCCCATAGTGAATCAATATTTCATATTGACTCAAAATATATTGAATAAATACCTAAATATAACAGATTTCAGGAAACAAACTTCAAGCACGCCAAACGACATGAAACAACCGATGATACTAGGAGAGCAAAAGTTGCCAAATCTTGGATTTCTGCAGACATATACAGAAAATAATAAATATTCTGCTTATTATAAATTCAACAATTAGGAAAAATATCGGATTCCAAATATTCAAATTTGCATATTTAATCACAAATCACTCAAATAGATATATTTAATTCAATAATACATTCATAACGATATAGTACAATTGTGGATTTGAAAATATATCACAATCCGACAACGTAATCTGACCATGTTGGGGACATATGAAAATTACGTAAACTTTTTCTATCTATGTTTATTACTCTGTGGTAAACTCCATCCGGAGTTATTACATGACGAAAATTGAAATCGCAATAGTGTCACTTAATCGAAAGGGGTTGAAAAAAATTAGGTCAACATTAATGTAGTTGCTGAAAGTACCTACCCACTCCAAGCGATAGATATTGAATTCTGAACTTGAGTAAACATCATTCCGAGAATACTTGTCTTGAATTTCTCAATAAACATGCTTCTTTGAGGTGGAAAACGTTCCCGTCTCCTCCATTAGGTATTTCAAATTGAGGGAAATTGTGTAGAAATTGCAACTTCTACTTGTGTTATATTCTGCACTCTTGATATTTATCATGATAATAGGATGCTGATAATATTTCTAACATCATGCTGGAAGTTTTCAGTGTTTTAGTATATGCTTCGATTAATACAAAATACATAGAATAAACTCTATCTTGGAATAATCAGCAGAATACTGCTTGAATCACTGAAAAAAGATTGAGGTAATACGATTCGAAATGTCATGTTTTTTCTGAAAGCCATATAGACA
This sequence comes from Harmonia axyridis, assembly GCF_914767665.1. Lineage (NCBI taxonomy): Eukaryota > Metazoa > Arthropoda > Insecta > Coleoptera > Coccinellidae > Harmonia > Harmonia axyridis. Next base: position 14,148,230 of record NC_059503.1, read on the forward strand.
TATGGCTTTCAGAAAAAACCACTCAATGTACCTATTCGTCCACCATCTATCGTTACTTTGGACAATAACTCGAAAGAATGACAATGTATATTAGGCACGATATGTCGCAGAAGGTAAATAAGTCTTTCTGTTTTCGAACATTAATCTTCTTTACTCTTACATGGTCATCATATGTTTCAAAAGAGAAATATTGTCTAGGAATTCGGAGGGTCAAGATGAAGATGAAAGGCCTTAGTTGCCCATTACTATTGGGGTTATTACCCCTCCAATAACAGTGACCCGCCATCAGGCACAAAATAACTCCCCTGGGAGCTACATAGGTGTAATATTTCGTTCTTGAAAATTTGTAATAAATAACTATGTAAATGTTGAGGTCGTTCAAAAATATATTCTATTGAGTATATTCTATTCTATTTTGTATTTCTCTTTGTAATATTAGGTTGGGTAAGTTTCACAAAACTTTTATTGAAATAACTGTTGATTAAGATATAAGTAGCACATATTCTATGTGTTTTCGTAATTATTTCAGTTGATTATTATTTTGTTCTACTAGATATAGAGATAGCTAGTTTAACGCAATTTTTCGAGGTACAAAAATTTTTTAAAACTCCTTACTCGAAGTATCAGCATTTTCGAAATTTTCAGAGAAATTTGGCTAGAATATTGCACTATGAGGTTCACATCATATAACAGCGTGCTTAGACTAAATAAGGGTATTCCTCGGGCGCCGAGAGACTGAATCATTCGTCAGTGTGACTTTATTAGTAGTTTTCTCCCATTTCTATGAAATCTATTGGTAGATTTTGGTAGTTTCAGAATAGTTATTTATAATACAAGTGCAGAAGGCATTGATATTCTTCCACGAGTTCAAAATTCAAAACGAGCCACGAAGTGGCGAGTTTTTGAATGAACGAGTGGTAGAATAAGCCTTCTGTACGAGTATTATACATTATTTTCTCTAATTCATTGCATTTTCTTTGAAATTAATGAAATATTTCCATAAATATAATTTAGTGATTTTTGCATTGAAAAATGTTGGTTGGCAGAACTGATTTCTTTAAGGCAATTTGATGAATTGACAGATAAAGCCGTAGCGGAATGTTCGGAGTGCCAACATAGAATAATAAAATATAACCATGAAAACTGTGCGTTTCTGACATATTCTCGCACGATTTTGTTCTACAAGATGTGGAAGAATGAACGGAATAACCACAGAATTAGAGAAAGATATTTCTCTAATTCTACCACTCGTTCATTCAAAAACTCGCCACTTCGTGGCTCGTTTTGAATTTTGAACTCGTGGAAGAATATCAATGCCTTCTGCACTTGTATTATAAATAACTATTCCAAACTTGGCCAAAATGGTCAAGGATTTTTTATCAATGCCAGCATCTTCAGCTCCTGTTGACAGACAATTTTCCAGAGTTGCTCTTACAGTTACAAAAACCCGCAAAAGGTTAGGCGACAAATCTAAAAGATGCCCCATGTGTCTTAGATCCTGGATGGAAAATTATGAAATCAGACAAAGCCTGGAGGTTTTTCAATATTAAGAAACTTAATTTTTTTATTATTTTTTATTTTGTTATGATTTATAGTGATTCAATATATGTTTCTTTTTCAAAAAGTTGATATTTTCAGTTCTTTCATACAATGAGTTTAATAAATGAAAGTGTTTTTGTAATGTTCCTTCTCATTTCATCATTATTTTATTGATGTGACACTACACTGACTTGAAATCAAGTCAAGCTCAAGCCAAGTAGCCTGAAAATCAAGCCAAGCTGTGAATCTCTAGTCCGGATAGAGCACTATTCAAAATGAAACCTCTAATTGGAGAACGCTTCATATTGGAAATAGTCAAATAGCACCTTCAGCTAGGAATGCTCCTTGAATTCTATCAGCCGATACGTCCGAAATCATCTAAACACAATTACCAACGTCTCGTTCTGCGTGCCCCTTACTATACAATCGAAACTTCCACGCCAACGGAAGTTCATGCAGTTTGTCCAACAATTTCCAGGATTCGAATTAACCGAAAACGAACTTTCAATTACAAAATCGAACACGGGCCGTATATTGCCAGGATAATGACTCATACATATTTTATGTATGTTGTATTGAACGTAGGGGGGGCATTATCTGTCGGAGTTTCAGGAATGATCTAATTAGCATAGCACAGCAGCAAAGAGGTCGTCTGATGTATTTTGCATAGCGTAGATCCGTTCAAACGATAGGAGCATCAAGCTGAATATCAAACAGGTCAGCCAAAACAGCGTGCTTCCAACCTGTCTCTCTCTCTCGTGGTGATATCAGTCTCTACAGGATTACGAAGCGGACAATGTTGATGGAAAACGGAAGGATGGTGGCAATAACGAAAACAAATGACACAGGTTCCGCCACTTTTGATCAACTCACTACATACCTAGCGAAATGAATATGTGTTGTTATGAAATAAACTCGAAACGACATTGTGTTTTTCTACAAGCGTGCTCTTTCAACTCTTTTTCCACACGCTTTTCAAGTCACAAAGAGTCACTTTCCTACACAGTGCGGGAAAAACCCTTGCTATTTCTTTTCCGCAAGCGTATGCGTGGATTTTACGCATGCAAATATCAAAGAATAAATTGAATTCTGTCATCTCCATTCACCCCCAATTAACGTCAAAGATGAGATAACTATGGTAATGACATGCAGAATTAGGTCTGTCATTCATGTGTATGTGAATAATTGATCAAATCTTTCGAGTTTCAATTCATTTCAAGTGCTTGTAGAAAAAATGTTGTTCCTAACTATTGCGAAATGTGTCTTTCCCGCACTCAAATGATTGACCAAACTCTGCTTCGAGTTGTTCGACAGTTTCATGCGGGAAAGTACCACTTTCCGCACTTGTTAAGAAAATAAGTTATTCCTACTAGCGTTTTGAAAGTAGTACTCTCCACACGCATTAACTTTTGGAATGTAGTACTTTTCCAAATTCGTGCGGAAAAAAGCCCTGCTATTCACTTTCCGCACGCATACGCATGCGGAAAGGGTTTTTTCCGCACGGAAATATTAAAGTATGTCTCATGCACCAATCATAAAATATATTTTCTTATAACGTCAGTCGGTATCAAGACGAAAACTCTCCTTGAAAGTGTTTATTCACGCTTGTAGGAAATAGTTATTTTCCTAACAAGTGTGGAAAGTGATACTTTTCCGCAAGAGACTTCGCGTCGTTCGGTCAAGCTGTCGAGTTTTAAAAGGCACTTTCCACATTTTCACGGAGAGTTTTTGTCTTGAGACCGACTGACGTTATAAGAAATTATATTTTTGTGCGATCAGTCGCATAGAGGAACGTTTGAATTTTATGATTGGCGCATAGAGACATGCCAAAATTTTATGATTGATGCGACTCTTTAATATTTGCGTGCGGAAAAACCCTTGCTATTCACTTTGCGCATGCATATGCGTGCGGAAAGTGAATAGCAGGGCTTTTTTCCGCACGAATTTGGGAAAGTACTGCTTTCCAAACGTCAATGCGTGTGAGAAGTAATACTTTCGGAACGCTAGTAGGAAAAATATTGTTTATATCTCATGTGGAAAGTGCCTTTTCCGCACTCGACAGCAGTCTCTTGCGGAAAAATATCACTTTCCAGACTTGTTAGGGAATTAACTATTTCATACAAGCGTAAAGAAAAAAGGTGTTTCTTCTCACCACAGATATCTGTTGTTATTAATTTGTCGCCGTTTATTGAAAAATCCTTCGATTAATTATAATCTTCCAAAATGAGAGGAAATAATTGACCATTGTATAAAATTTGCAATATTTTCCATTAAGATTCAAAACATATTTCCCATTCGAATAATAGGAATTCCTTTAACTTTTTTCAGCTGATTTCTAGAAATCCATTATTTAACTACATTAAAAAATCCTTGTTTCAACTCGTATGTCATTATTATGATGAAACTAATTTTTGTTAATTTGACCTACATTATCTCACATAATACGTGAATGTTTCAAGGTGTGGGAGATAAATTCAATAAAATCACTCTCTTAGGATAACCGAAACGATAGTTTCGGAGATTGCGAAGAAATCGTAATTTTCTTAATCGGAATGTGGAGAGCAATTACTCTCGACCCTAATAAAATAAATGTTTTTGGGTCAGGCTAACCCACCATTCCCAAAATTTCAATTAACTTCTTCATTCTCTCCTGGCTCATTTGATTTAATTTAGGGTGAGTTATCTGATCTGATTGTTCAGGTTCGGCTACGAACGGAAAATAACCTGAGTTTTATAAAAAAAGTCTGAAATGTTCGTAAAAAAATAAAACCTCCTACCAGCAGATTTGCTCTCGTGGGTACACCGTGTTTCACGATTGAAGGCACAATATGCGATTGAAAAATCAGTGTACGAATAATAATCGATCAGGTCCTTTCACTGTGTATATTGTGACTTCTCAAGCGATACCAACATAAAATTTGATCAACATAATCTTTACCACTGAGTTGGATTGTGAAAATCTACAAGCCGATAGCAGATTAGACGTCACACTGATTTTTCTCTTTTCGCTTTCAACTGTGCTCTTCGACATTATTTCTTTTTGAATAATTCTATTCGTTTCTGGATTAGTTATTCTGTATCTTTCGACAGCATGCTCAAAATTGTAAATACAGGGTGTTGATTCAGTATATTAACAGGCCAATTGAAAAGTCCCCGGTCTACCTTAGTAAAACACATTTTTCGGCAAAATTCGATTTTATTGTCCAACATACTTGCTTTCGGGGGCGATACAGCGATTATAACGATGTTCCGACTTTTCGATACCATTTTTGTAGTACGATTTGTCTTTCGCTTCAAAATAGGCCTCAGTTTCGGCGAGAACTTCTTCATTGACGCTGAGATTCTTTCCAGCGAGTATTCTTTTGAGGCTTGAGAACATGAAAAAGTCGCTGGGGACCAGATCTGGCGAATACGGTGGATGCAGAAGCTATTCGAAACTCAATTCATGCAATTTTGCCATTGTTTTCATTGATTTGTGACACGGCGCATTGTCTTGATGAAACAGTACCTTTTTTCTTCAAATGGGGTAGTTTTTAACGATTTCATCCTTTAAACGAACCAATAACGCTATATAATAATCGCTGTTGATGGTCTATTCCTTTTGGAGGTAATCAATGAATATTATACCTTGCACATCGTAAAATACTGATGTCATTACCTTGCCAGTTGACTGTTGTGTTTTTCCTCGCTCTAGATTCGGAACCTTGGCTGTTTCTTTGAGAGTATCCAGGACTGACTTTCTCATATGAGTGGTTTTTAAGCCAGTGAACCCCGGACATTTGTACACTATCTGTTCGCCATTTTCTACCGCATTCCCACAGAGCCTGGAAATCTCATCTGAAGACTTACCCATACGGTACAAAAGGTATTCGTACCGACAGTGTCTTGTCAGCAGTTCCACCATTACCCGAAGCTCAGCTCGTGGCAGCTCCAAGTGCTTCTTGGTATAGGTCGGTGAAAGCACCACAAATATATTTGACTGAGCAAAATCAGGAGTGTTTCTCCATAGGCTTATTCTATTGGTCACTCTGCCATTGTTAGATCAGGAGATGTAACGGAATCTTATATTCTCCGATGTGAGGCTTGCGTATAAGATCTTCCGAACAATTTTTATTGTTGAGGAGGGTTGGGGACAATGTTTGAAGTTCAAACATATTCCTGACTTCAATAAAGAAATATTTTTTTTTAATTCTTACAACTTCTAAAAGAAAACGAACCAGATCTGAGCAAAGGAGAAAAATGCTCACAATGAGTGCAGCTATCATCTTCCAAAGTTTATCATGCTTGTAGAACACCCCGTTTAAGTTGGTGAGGATCTACAAGCTCTGTTTTGAATCAGAAGATATTTAGAATTTAAAAAGAATCCACATCGTTGGCGAATTTGTGGAAATCAATTCCGTTTCATTTCATTTGATAACGAATTCCCATCAAGTAAGCACCGAATCCATCGGATAACTACTCATCATCAATTAAACCCAAACATTCGATAATCTGATCATCCGATCGAGATACCACCGATCAAGCCTTTCATCATCTGAACCACCACCAGACACAATAACGGATTCAAAGCTACATGCATCAATCGAACTGGAATAGTTTCTCTACCAGGCAAATCATGTTGACATCCAGCCTGATGAACAATCCTGTTCTCGAACAATTTGGCGAATGATTAGGAGTGACAGCTCTATCTGGTACAGGCTTTCCTTCTTGAAAACCTTGGGACAGTACAAATATCCCAATGACACCCCGCAGAGGGGCGAGAGTGTGATTTATAGAGACATTGACTCGTCGAGTCGCTCAGTCGAAAGGACTGATTCCGAGTTTCAACCTATTGGATTCGATACGGGGTGTTATGTCACTGGAAATAAGCATTGCAACGAGCTTGAGGTAGAGCTACGCGAGTAATAAACTCTGTTATATTGTGAGCAGTCGGTTAAATGGGAAATTGATATTGTAATGTAATGAATATTTATGAGTTTGTGGTAGGGAATTGTTTATTGAATTCAGCTGCCTCTGGAGTGCTTTTCAACTGATAGTAGAACAGGAAAACATACCTATTTCAATAGAAATATTAAGTAGGAAAAGTTCGCATCAATTTGAGCATTTGCGTTCTCAGATAATATTCATTTTATCTCTATTTTCATCCTGAGTTTTGATCGTCTTTGACGTTTTTTTTTTGGGTTTCGATTTAGATGGAAAGCACCATTTCGAAGATCGTAGATGAATTGCATGTAGAAATTTGCATTTTGCGTTTTGATAATGTGGAGTCGGAAATGCCAGGTTTTAGCATGTCTTGAGTGATCTTATTGAAGTGAGTATCAAAGAATGTCATGGCTGAACAATAGTTTTGAAATGGTACAAATTGATGATTTCTTATTACGGTTGATACTTTGACTACACCTGTGCCATAAAATGTTCAGTGGCGGATGCAGAAGGGGGGTTGGAAAGGGTTGATTAATCCTCCAAGCCTCGTCTAAATATTTATAGTTTTAGAGCCAATTCAACTTTCAAGAAAAAAAAATGCTTTTAGTAGTGCTAGTGAGAAGAAAATGTTATAAGTATATTCAAGATTCTTGAGGAGGTTGCTATGTTGAATGAAAATTTCACATAAAAAGAACCTCCTCCAAATGAATCCATACGAAAATATTTTATTTGGGCCACCCTGTATAATTGAAAATTTTTATTCCTATTTTTTCAACTTACAACAAATCACTATTGAATTGAAAATCTTTTCAAAAAATTGTTACGAATGCAATTATTTGAGCTTCGTGAAACATTTGTGTTGGTTAATTCTGCTGAAGACCTGGAGCTGCCATTATGTGCCTTTTGGCTTTGAATTAAGATCGCTTCCCACAAAATAGGGGTGAAGATCGATGTCAAGGGCAATGAGATAGCCACATCATGGCCGACTACTGTTGGAATTTACAATGGGATGTAATTCCATTTTCTCTATAATTCTAATTTCCTGCATAGAAGTATTTTTATGTTCCACTCAAAAACTCACGATTTCCATACATTCATTTCAACTTTCCATATGACCTTCACAAACACACTGAAACATGCCCAGAAAATTTCAACTCTGGATCCGCTCTCTCAAATTCATCTCTTCAAAAAATGTTATAGTTTCACCACCAAATGTCAGTTACTAAGCCAGAAGTTCAAGTGTATCAATGTCATGGCATTCAGATGCAAAAAGTGTTTCTGAGATATTTCTGAAACAACTTTCAAATGAAAATTCAATGGAGTTATAGCTTGGGTGATGATATATACAATTGACCATAATCTGCAAAATAATGCAACCGATAAGCGAGTACATATTCCGAGTCCTGTAGAATGTATGTAGATGATAAACAAAATAGGTACAAGCAAGGAACCTTGTGGACACCCTTCAAAATCCCTCAAAATGATATCAATGTGTGAGATAATTAGAAAGCCGAGTTGCAGCCTCACTTGAGTGACCAATATGGACCGAAATAGCTATAAATAAGCCATAGTTTAGATTTAGACATAGAGTAATAAACATAGATAGAGGGAGTTTACGCAATTTTTACATGTCCCCTCCCCAAGATGGTTAGATTACGTTGCCGGATTGTGATATACTTTCAAATCCACAATTTTTCTATATCATTATGAATGTATATTATATTGAATGAAACATATTTATTTGAGTGATTCCCGATTAAATATGCAAATTTGAATATTTGGAATACGATATTTTTTCTAATAGTCGGATTTATAAGAAGCATTTCTTTATTATTTTCTATTTCTACCTGCTGAAGTCAAGGTTTGGCAACTATTGCTCTCCAAGTGTCATCAGTTGTTTCACGTAGTTTCGCGCGCTTGAAGTTTGTTTTCTGAATTTCTGATATATTTTGGTATTTATTTCAATATATTTTGAATTAATATGAAACGTTGATTCACTATGGGATATAAGAAGTGCGTTCTTTTTGAAGAAACTCGCGAATTAAATGAAATATCGTATCACTGATATGTTTTCATTTCCGCGGGCTTCATGTCAAATTCAATAGTTCATGTTGGGGACAAAATTTGCTTACTGAAAATAACATAATGCTCCCTTTATCTATGTTTATTATTCTGAAGGTTTAGACTATTCAAAGCTTTAGAAAATCAAGTAATGGTGCGTTACTTGTTTGTGTTGTTGATGACAATGTGTAGGCTTGTGAAAAAGGACAAAATTGGAGCAACCCAACCCAAATTTTTTTCGAAGAAGCAATAAGGAATTTATCCCTATCACCCAGAACCAATCGCCCATCAAATAATGGTCCATATTATTTTTAACTAGACAAGATCCCCTATGACATTATACCTTTCTTACCTCCCATAAAACCGCTATAAGTGTCCCAGAAAAACACTTTATCACATCCAGACATATTTTAGTTGCCACGCCTTCTTTTTATCGCTGCAGATATATTTTTCAGTGGCGTTCATCTCATAATATCAGATAAATGGGACAGAAATCGTTTTTCGATATGTCACACATAGAGCGTAATAATCGAATGATGAAAAATGCCGCATATAAAAAGTGTTGCACGTATAGGTACGTATTCGCGTTATTCGATTGTTTCCGCAACAGTTCGATAGATTGAGTTGATATCTGCATGCCGGAGATGTATGATATATGGGAATTGTCAATAATATTTTTCGTCTGGAATTCTGACATTCTTTTCGAGGTATGGACGAGACATATTTTCATTTTTTATGTTTATGAATTTATGAGATATGTTGTGTCTTTAATTTGTTGTTTTTCGCCTGCAATTTGTTCGTTGATAATTAATTTTCTCTATTTCAGTATCGTGATGAGTTAATTCCAAATTTAAAAACAGTGCTGCAGTAATGAACGCATTACAGCATTATTTTCAATTATATTTTTCGTTTTGTGGTTGTCACAGACTTCGAATCCTATCAAAATTCAACACACATCAATTATCGTAAGTAATTGCACAAGTCCATCAAAATTACCGATAATTTTGCATGACAGCGTGTCATAAAAACTGCATGAGTTCATTTTCATTTTTGGAGAAAGAGCCCGACACCGAAGGTGGAGGGCTCCAAAAATGAAAATGACCGAATGCAGTTTTTCAAAGGAAACACGCTGGAATGCGAAATTATCCGGTCATTTTGATGCACGAGTGTAATTCGGGGGAATATTTCCCGAATAAACTGTTACATCACTTGTCAAACTGATTTAGAATGGAATTGCCATAGATTCGAACTGTGTAAGATGCATAGAAACTATGCATCTATGAACAGAACAATTATCGCAGTGCTGTTTCGCTTCCTACAATGCAATTATCGCTGTAATTTTCGATAATTGTTCTCCATATACATAGAATTTTTGACAGGAGGGAAATATTCTCTGTAATTTTCGATAAATGTTCTCCATATACATAGAATTTTTGACAGGAGGGAAATATTCAATATAATATAATTCGGATTAAGTGAAATGATTTACGGCATTATTCGGAATTTCTCTTGATTCTGTTTTTAAATCGATTTCGGCAGAAATAATTCACGAACTTAATGCGTAATTATGAATTATTTCAAAATTCAAAACATATGATTCAAATTCATATTCCGTAATCTGTCAATTTTCGTAACAGTCACACCAATTGCCAATATACAATAGAAATGTCACTAGAATGTATAATATGAAGTTTTCATTGAATTTCTACAATATTTCACAAAATTTGACTGAAATAGAGAAAATATCGTCTAATACTCGTTGCAGCAGGCAATTCCAACACTCTTGTGTTCGAATTTCGCATTCGTGTTGGAATAGGAGCCCATTCTGCAACTTGTTTTAGAATATACTATTGTTTATATGATTGATGTTTAACTATAAGTTTTATTCTGATATATTTGTAATTTTGAAGAATGATTGAAATTATGATCATAATTATGTTTTGAAAATAACCTGGAGGAAAAAAGCGTGCACTGTTCCAAAAAATGTATCACCCTGTAGATTCGAAATCGAAATTGGCATATCACGCTGAATTTAAGTTGAATATCTTATGTTTTGCTGATGCTATGATGAAAAACTTGAAAAAAAAATTAAACATTAACATCCTCTTTCTCGAAAAAAAAAGTGTTTGCGGGCCCATGTTTATCGACTTGTTCTTCTCAAAACTATCCGGGGAATCTCCGATTTTTGTTTGTATCTCTATTCGAGGAACACCCGGTATAATGAGCTATTTTACATCCTCAAAAGTAAAGTGAGTCTTTTACTCTTTCTATTTATTTAATATAAACATTTACCTACATTAATATTAAAAACTTCGTTAATATTTATCGAACTATAATGATAGTGAATAATTCTTATTGAATATGGAAAAAATGAGAAAAGAACGAATGTGAGGTCAGAACCTTTTGAGGGATGGTTTATTTTTGCGCCAATTCTACCCTTGGGCACCCATATAGTCCTACTCGTATATAGAAATCAATTGACGCAAGACTGACGATTATTCAAAACCACCTCAGTTCACGTCTGTGCTTTCAGTGTTTTTCGAGAATACTCCATCACAATATTTATCATCGCCTTAAGAAGTGAATCGAGATGAAAGAAATTCATGTTGGAAAATAATTATAATTTTCCAAAGATTGTCAACTTGATTACGCCAATACCAGAAAAATATGTATTCAGCATATTCCTAATACAGTAAAAGACTCCTTATTTGATCTTCTACTTCCCGGGGTGAATTATGAGAAAACCAGGGGAATATACGAAATGAGAAATGGGGAGACATAAAAAGACATCATTTGTTAGAAAACACGACCAGAAAAGACAATACTTCAGACGTACGGCAATATTTTCCGCGTGTATATTTGTCTTACGTTCCTAAGAATCAGTCAATCTAGAAGAACAACGCAAAGCAAGGGAGAGGGAAAAAACTTCGGCGAAGAGATAATTGAACAAATACTGGGAGATGAAAATAAATCCCAAAAGATTTCGGTATTCGGCCTGTCGTGTTTTTACCAAAGTATGAATGAATTTTTCTGGCTAGAAAATCGTTACATGTGTTCGGGACGTCTCATTGTAAAGAAAATATGAATGACCGACTTAGCAGTGAACAGTCGAATCATTTTGGCTACATTTACGGAATACCTAATCGGATTTTACCTATTTACGAGCTCAATCGCAGCATTCGAGATCCGGACCTACCCTGAAAATTTAAAGTAGCTAGATCCTTCCCTTCGAAAGTAACTGGCTGACGAAAATTTCTAAAAAGGTAGACATTCGCCTGTTTATAGGTACATTCAAGGTTGCAATTGGTGCGTGAATGAAAAAGAGCATTTATAGTTTTTTTTTCGATGTTCTGCTTGGAATCTATCTATGATTTTATCACATAGTTTGGAATTGTTATTTTTTATTAATTTGCGAAATATGAATACAGTAGAATTGGTTGAAATTGAAACATTTTTAATATACTACTTGAATTTTCTGATTAAGCTATCAACACGAAATCTTACACTACAAAGTAAAGGGTGTTTTTTTAGAGCTATAGAACTTTAAATTGCAATAAAACAATGATGGATTATTCGATTGACATGAATTTTATTTATGCGCGAGATAATCTTGTAGCCTTATATTTTAAATATGATTTCTGGCATATGACCGCCACCGGCTGGCTCGGATGTAGTCCAATCTGGACGTTAAATTTTCGACGTCCAATTTTCGATGATTTTTTCCAACATTTGTGGCCGTATATCGGCATTAACACGGCGAATGTTGTCTTCCAAATGGTCAAGGGCTTGTGGCTTATCCGCATAGACCAATGACTTCACATAGCCCCAAAGGAAGTAGTCTAGCGGTGTTAAATCACAAGATCTTGGAGGCCAATTCACAGGTCCAAAACGTGAAATTAGGCGGTCACCAAACGTGTCTTTCAATAAATCGATTATGGCACGAGCTGTGTGACATGTTGCGCCGTCTTGTTGGAACCACAGCTCCTCGACATCATGGTTGTTCAATTCAGGAATGAAAAAGTTAGTAATCATGGCTCTATACCGATCACCATTGACTGTAACGTTCTGGCCATCATCGTTTTTGAAGAAGTACGGACCAATGATTCCACCACCCCATAAAGCGCACCAAACAGTTTTTCTGGATGTAACGGTGTTTCGACATACACTTGAGGATTAGCGTCACTTCAAATGCGGAAGTTTTATTTGGAGACGTAGCCATTCGACCAGAAGTGCGCTTCATCGCTAAACAAAATAAAATGGACGTAGTGCGCGATACGTATCCCGCACAGAACCATTATTTTCGAAATGAAATTGCACTATTTGCAAGCATTGTTCAGGCGTGTGAGTCTATTCATGATGAATTACCAAACCAAACTGAGAATAAATCACTTAACAGCTGTTGAATCGGTCGCCATCTTAAACAGTAATGCTAACTTGAAGTTATATACCTTGAAAAAAACCACCCGTTACAACAGCAATATTCTGAGTTGTTTTTAAGCGATACACAATGTTTGGATTCTTGACATCATTAACTTGTACCAACTGTTCAAATCTTTCTACCAGCTTCACTATTACCGGCTGAGAAGGTGCTTCACCACGACCCGAAAAAGCTTTAGTTTTGTGAAATGTGATTATAAAATTATCACCATTTTGTAGTAAATTTTAACAATTTCATTGCGTTGTTGAAGCATGTATCATTTCATTTTTTTCAATGGAGTAGTTTTTATTTGTCAAATGTCAAAAGACAACCTTCAAAAGTGACAGCTGCGCATATATTCAAAATGACACCTCTTATTATTTTTGTTCAGGAGTTATCATCTATAATGAATTCAATTTCAATTATGAACATTCCGTCAAATTCACCTAACGTGCTGCTATCTATAACGAGCTATTTACTACGAACATGTCATTTCTGAGCGACCTATCTTCCCAATCTCTCTACGCAAATTGAACGAGATCATAACATATTTTGAAGCAGAAATGTCGACTACGTTTACTCAGCGTTGATGAATCGCGAATTGGTGAAGTTTCTGATGTGTTGTTTATTGTTTCTCCCTATGAGATATAAATCCCCCATCCAAGCCCTCGGTGAATCAATGAAAATTAAACAACAGCCTCTGAGAGATCTCACAAACGACTTGGAGAATCGTCATATAAACATTAATCAAGTTAAATTCGGATGGAGAGTACTGGAAATTAATTTAACTGGATTTGGGATGATTCGTTGACTGAATGTGTTAAGGCTTACAGAGGAAGAAGAAGAATACTGCTTCGATGCTTTCTCCCACCATTGCCCCACCACCAGAGAGGGCTTCCAGTTATTCACTATTCACAGTGACAATTCACCATTCACCAGTCAGAATTCAATATTCAATCAGTTAACATCCAGGCAATCAGTAACTCAACATTCATACATATTCAAGTATTCAAAGTTATTAATATTATAATTTTATACAGTGTTTGTGTTAATATATTAAGTAAAAATCATACGTATTTTATTACAAACAAATCAAGCATAAACACCACAAGTTACTGAAGCCTAATTCAAACATACAACCATTCAAGATCCATCAGGAGCCGAATTCACACACAAGCAATCAAGCATACACACGTTCACGGTAATTCAATCAGAAGATCATTTTTGTAATTCAAACAAGAAGTCCACATTCACATTCAGAATGTGAGTCAAATCAATTGAAAGAGCGAATCAAGTTTTATATAAAAGAACGAAATGATTCTTCAAAAAAAAATCTGGTAAAAGTCAAGCGAAAATTCAATATTGATGATAAAGTTTATGCCTTATACGAAATATAAGCGCAAGTCTTATTTAAAAGGGATCTGTCAATATATTCTCAGAGGAGAAGGGCCTAAAATAATATGCGGTATTGACAGAGCGATTGAATGATCAGTACGAGTTAGGAATATTACAATTGTTCCAACTTTCGTCGAAAGAAAGTAATTTCATGTCTTTTCATGAATTTACACAAAATTATTGTTTTGCCTCTTTTGTAACGATTTTTAATATACATCAGCGCGTTGTAAGTAACCACACAATAAATTCTTTCGAGAAAAACGAACAGTTACCAAACTTATTACAGTACAACTTCGATAGTTCGGACAGTCGCTAGTCCGGACACTCCAGTATTCCGGACACTGCTGGGATTCGGGCATTCTGAAATTTTTACCTCTGAAATCCGGGCGCGAAAATATTCATTATGCAAAACAATAGCATTTTCCTGCAAATACATGTAAAAAACGGTTACATGCCGGTTGGAAACAGCGCGGCGGCAGCACCTTTCATTCTGCACTTTGTTTTTGAGCGTGTCGGACGCAATGGCTCCAGTCAACTGATCACATAAGACACTTACACTCACAGAAAAGTCTAGCTATCAGGTGGACTGAGAAGAATAATCTTACCCTTGAAGATTTATAGCTTTTGAAAAGGCTTAAAGACAAGGCAATTGATGCATCCAAAAACGTCCAAACTAAAATTGATATGTATTTTTCAAAAAAGTAGAAAATATTTCATTTTGCATACATACATAATATATATGTATACAATATTATAAATACAACAACAAATAAATTTTTGTTACTTGATTAATAAACCCTATTTTTATAATTCATAAGTTGTTTTATTTCTTAAATTAAAATCACTCCAGTAATCCGGACGCCTCAATAATCCGGACAGGTACCGGAACGATATCTGCCCGGACTACTGAAGTTATACTGTATTTTATTTTCATCCGCAAATTAAAAATATTAAAAACTACAATCCAGGTTAAAATCGTTGAAAAACGGTCCCATTTCAAGAAAAAAAAAAGGTCAAGACAATGCGCCGTGTCACAAATCAATGAAAACAATGGCAAAATTGCTTGAATTGGGCTTCGAAATGATTCTGCATCCACTGTATTCGCCAGATCTGGCCCCCAGCGACTTTTTCCTGTTCTCAGACCTCAAAAGAATGCTCGCTGGAAAGAAATTTAACGCCAATGAAGAAGTAATAACTGAGGCTTATTTTGAAACGAAAGACAAATCGTACTACAAGAATGGTATCGAAAAGTTGGAAGATCGCTATAATCGCTGTATAGCCCACGAAGGCAACTATGTTGATTAATAAAATCGAATTTTGCCAAAAAAAAATTATTTTACTATGGTAGACCGGGGACTTTTCAATTGGCCTGGTATTTTGAAAGTGAATGCCAAAAGAACGGAAATAAGTACTGACTTTTTGTTAATCATTGAGAACTTTATGGTTATTCAAAATGAATTTCATTCATTCATTGATGACTTATTTCTGCGCTTAACCATAATGGTGAGACAGCCTGTATACCTCAAATACACTCTTTTTCTTTCCTTCAATATAACGATTTTACGAGGGGCTTTTATAAACCAGTAACTAAAAACGAGTGTTTATAAAAGCTATATTGTTGAGCGTTGAGCAATTCCATAAATCATCCTTAAATACATCTTAATAATCTCGAGAAAAAATCCCCCGGTAATTATTCGCCAAAAAAAAATAATTTATTCACGACAGAATTTCGGAACGAACAGCAAACAATGCAAGACAAGATGATGGAGGGGTAAATATTCCCCCCCTGCCCCAAATACCAAGAAATTGTTCGAGGCAACAAGAAAATGATTCCTGTTCTGTAACCCTATACAGGGAACAGACCCTGGGGAAATCACCTATTGAGTTCTGACCTGCTCCTTTCTTACCCTCCGGCTCAGCTAATAATACATATTCTGCAGACAATAAATTTGGGAATTGTGAACATTGCAGAAAAGCAGGAACACGTTTTATACCACCATGCCTCCTTTGTGCTTGGTGAGACGGCGGACATATCTCACACAAATCTTTCCAGGGAATTAAACGAAATGGAGCAGGGAAAAATTATGTTACCATTCTTTAAAATTTAAAAAAAGCGGAATGGAGCCATATCTGATCCAATTTCATTGATATCCTTTTGAGAGAGCGTCGGATTCTGGGGGTTGAGAACATTGATTAAATATTATCCATTTTATGTTTATTACC
Source organism: Harmonia axyridis (assembly GCF_914767665.1). NCBI lineage: Eukaryota > Metazoa > Arthropoda > Insecta > Coleoptera > Coccinellidae > Harmonia > Harmonia axyridis. Next base: position 14,164,788 of record NC_059503.1, read on the forward strand.
ACTTGTAGAGGGCGTTTCAATGAAAGTGCAAGATTTAAAGGTTGGAAAAAATATTGATTTTTAACGAGTGCGAAGTTATAATAAGTTTTTCAGTAGGAATAATACAATTTAAAATGGTTATAATGGCAACACTGTGTACTATATTTGACATTTCTTATGTCATTTGTGTTCATTAGGTTATGTCAAATAATCGTGGAAAAATTTGAGTTTTAACAACGTTAGAAATTGCTAAATTGTTTTATCAAAATGAGTGATACTTTGTGAAAACTGGGAGAAATTTAAGAATAATTCATGGACGACATTCTCAACAATTAAATCTTTCTCAAAAAACAACTGTTTTGAGAACTGAAGTCAACATAAACATCGTCGTTTCTGATTTTGCTCTAGAACAACTTTTATAACAGACCAATTGAAAAGTCCCCGGTCTATCATAGTAGAACACATTTTTTGTTGGCAAAATGCGATTTTATTATTCAACATAGTTGCCTTCGAGGGCGATAAAGCGATTATAGCGCTCTTCCAACTTTTCGATACCATTTTTGTAGTACGATTCATCTTCCGCTTCAAAATAAGCCTCAGTTTCGGCGATTACTTCGCCGGTGCTAAATTTTTTTCCAGCGAGCATTCTTTTGATGTCTGATAACAGGAAAAAGTCGCTGGGGGCCAGATCTGGCGAATACGGTGGATACAGAAGCAATTCGAAGCAAAATTCATGCAATTTTGACATTGTTTTCATTGATTTGTGACATGGCGCATTGTCTTGATGAAACAGCCCCTTTTTTTCTTCAAATGGGGCCCGTTTTTAACGATTTCATCTTTTAAACGATCCAATAACGCTATATAATAATCACTGGTGGTGATCTGGCCCTTTCAAAGGTAATCAATGAATATTATACCTTGCGCACCCCAGAATACTGACGCCATAACTTTGCCAGCTGACTGTTGTGTTTTTCCTCGCTTTGGATTCGGTTCATCGTGTGTAGTCCACTCAGCTGACTGTCGATTGGATTTCAGAGTTAAATGATGTGGCCATGTTTAATCCATTGTCACATATCGACGCAAAAATTCAGGTTTATCGCACTTAAACAGCTTCAAACACTTGTCAGAATCATTAACACGTTGTTGCTTTTGATCGATTGTGAACTCGCGTGGCACCCATTTTGCACACAGCTTTCTCATGTACAAATATTCGAGAATGATATGATGTACACGTTCAACTGATATCTTCACAATGTCTGATATCTCAATCAACTTCACTTTACGCCCGAACGACATGGAGCGGAGTTTGGCAATCAGTAAAAGGTGGAAAAATCATTTTACGCATGATTTTGGGAATTTTTTCAACGACGGCATAAAAATTTAAGAAAAGTTAAAAAAAAATCAAAATACTTGAATTAAAATTGAGAAGCATATTGGAAATATACAGCCATAGGCATAGCTCTGTGGTCTCCAAGGGAACTATTTGCGAGCGCTCACATCAGTGGTATTTTCATTTTTCCATTAAATAATTGCTTTCACCTTTAAAAACCGCAGCAAAAACATGAGGATTCTCTCCGTAAATATTCCATTGTGTAGGTACGGTAAAATGTTCGCTTAAATAAGACAATTAAAAGGTCGCAGACGTGCATTCAAACGTTCGTATGACATAACCATTACTTGGGATTTCACGATAGATTTTAATTCAAAGCAGACTTTTTTCGAATCACGTTCCTTTTATTTGAAAGGGAAATCTCTTCAGCGGAAAAACAAGCAGAGGTTCATTATTTCCGAGTGTTTTCATGGTGAAAAAAAACGTTTAAATTGCATGGACTGCTTTATCACAACATATACAAAGTGTGTTCCAACAAGATAGGAGCAATTCTGCTTAGAGAGTATGCCCACATTATAAATTCAGATGTTTGAATATTTCTGTTTTTTATTTTCAGCGGAAAAAAACATACATAGAATTCATCAGAATACGTTGAAATGAAGAATCTAAGAATAGAAAGAAAAACATTGTAAATTCTATACACATCGGATCAAAATTTTGTCATCTCACTAACTTTTCTACTCATAACCACCCTTAACAATTATTGGTGTGGATTTGAAGAAAATTTTAAAAATCATAATTGAAACGTTTTCAATTATCTGAATTCATAACTGATCATTGATGAAGTTAATTGAAAGAATATTATATTTTCATTAACATTATTTTGATGGAATTCAATTCAATAACAATAATAATAAATTTATTCGTTCGAAAACTACAAATAAACTTAAAAATACTGTGGAGTTATTCAATGACAACTGTGTACAGTTATTTTAAATCCAAATTAAATTCACTCAAAAACAAAACCAAAATGAACAATTTCAATTTGGAATTTTATAATCTGTAAATATACGTTAACTGAAATCAGTATCAGCCATCTGAGAATACTAATTTGCCAACTTACTTCATTAAAGAGAAGAAGATTATAATAGTCTATGAGATCTTGGTATAAATGATTAATTCTGTGATCAAAGGCAATGCAACATTATGAGCCTTAGTGAAGTCAATTTTCAGTTTCAATGTCGATAAAATTAATATAAAATTTCAGTTCATATACAGGGTGAGTCAATAGTGCTCGATCGGTAGATAACTCTCGAAAATTTTGGGCTAGGAGAATGATTCAAACTTTTACGGGATCGACAGCAACACGGTGATTTTAACTTCAAAAATTCGCCCAAATTTTATCAAAATCAGACTGGTAGAAAACGAAATATTGAGGATCCTGGGAACTTCACATTTGCGTATGTTCGAGGTGCAACTTATATCTGGAAAAACTGAAGCACCTGTCGGACCATCCATTCTCCAAACAGAATTTCCATATCCAATTTCGTCCAAATGGAATGAAAATTGTGTAAGTTGTAACCTGAGAGTAATAAACATAGATAGAGGGATCATATGTTATTTTTAGTAAGCAAATTCTGTCCCCAACATGAACTATCAAATTTGACATAAGGTGCGCGGAAATGAAAACATATCAGTGATACGATATTTCACTCAATTCGCGAGTTTCTCCACAAAGAACGCACTTATGCCCCATAGTGAATCCACTATTTTCATATTTACTCATATTTATCATATTTACTCAAAATATATTGAAATAAATACCTAAATATAACAGAAATTCAGAAAACAAACTTCAAGCGCGCCAAACGACGTAATACAAACGATGACACTAGGAAACCAAAAGTTGCCAAACCTTGGATTTCAGTAGGTAGATACAGAAAATAATAAATAATATATCACAATCCGACAACGTAACCTAACCATGTTCGGGACATGTAAAAATTGTGTATACTTCCTCTATCTATGTTGATTACTGAACATTACCTGAAAAACGAAATCAAAGTTGTTCAGAACAAAAGACCGACATTATTTCATCTAAAAAAATGTCACAAAGCTTGCTCTACCTTCTGTAGACCAAGAAACGATAAATGAAATAAGTATCCAAGATCCCTTCTTCATTTTGGTCGTATCAATTTTTAATCAACCAAACATCTCAGGGGTTCGATGTCAGATGAAAATATCATTTTTCTTTCGGTGTTCTCGAACGCCAGACGTTTCAGATTCAGACTTTCTTTCCATTTTATGCTGCCAATAAACGCCCAACTCGGACTTGGAAGATCTCAGAAGTGTCAATAACCAAGAATAATGAATTTGCTAGAGAACCCGATCCATTTGTGGAATGTTTCCAATTCACTTTACCACAAAGGTGACCCTTCATTCCAGATCGATATCCTCTTAATCACTAGGCGTATCTAACTCCACGACATTTTTTTCAATTCAATAGGAAAAATTTTTCTGATACACAACATCACGAAACATAAAACTGATTGGATACTTCTGATGAAAAAACGTATCTAAGAGCACCTCAGGAATATTTCGTATGATTCCTTTAAGATCCATCATCAATTGTTCATAATGATTATTTCAAAATCTTCTCGAGATATAATGGGTGTTTTTTTTCGAGATATATAACTCTAAGTTGGCATTATTATTCAAGATGGCGACAGATTTAACAGCTGTCAAGTGATTTATTCTAAGTTTGGTTTGGCAATTCATCATGAATAGACTCACGCCTGAACAATGCTTGCAAATAGTGCAATTTTATTTCGAAAATAATGGTTCTGTGCGGAATACGTATCGCGCACTACGTCCATTAGCGATGAAGCGCACTTCTGATTGAATGGCTACGTCAACAAACAAAACTGCCGCATTTGGAGGGAAGCTAATCCTCAAGTGTATGTCGAAACACCGTTACATCCAGAAAAACTGACTGTTTGGTGCGCTTTATGGGCTGGTGGAATCATTGGTCCGTACTTCTTTAAGATAATGATGGCCAGAACGTTACATTCAATGGTGATCGGTATAGAGCCATGATTATTAACTTTTTCATTTCTGAATTGAACAACCATGATGTCCAGGAGCTGTGGTTCCAACAAGACGGCGCAACATGTCACACAGCTCGTGCCACAATCGATTTATTGAAAGACACGTTTGGTGACCGCCTAATTTCACGTTTTGGACCTGTGAATTGGCCTCCAAGATCTTGTGATTTAACACCGCTAGACTACTTTCTATGGGGCTATGTAAAGTCATTGGTCTATGCGGATAAGCCACAAACCCTTGACCATTTGGAAGACAACATTCGCCGTGTTATTGCCGATATACGGCCGCAAATGTTGGAAAAAGTAATCGAAAATTGGACTTCCAGGGACTACATCCGAGCCAGCCGTGGCGGTCATATGCCAGAAATCATATTTAAAATGTAATGCCACAAGATTATCTTGTGGATAAATAAAATTCATGTCAATCGAATAAGCCATCGTTGTTTTATTGCAATTTAAAGTTCTATAGCTCTAAAAAAAACACCCTCTACTACGAAATCTTTCAGTAGGAGTACGAGACTATCTCATTATTCTTGAACGCAACACTGAATATTAAAGAGGAAGAAACTACCTTAATATCTTGTAAGAGAATTTCTGAATATCGCATGCAACGCAAAGATCATCAAACCATAGAGGATGCATGAGGCTTCCTCAAAGTGGTCTCAGCTACTTGAGTTCATTAAAACTTGGGAACTATTGTTGTAACTCTGGATATACTTCAATCATCACAAGAAAAGGGGCACAATAGATCGCCAGCTCTCAGCCTACTAATACCCCTATTTTCTAATTCAAGCAGGGTAAAAATTGACTTGGGCGATACAAGTGGAGCAAGTTGCAAAGTGAAGGGTTTCACATTGTTACAGAAATTCTTGATCCTGAACGGAATAAGTACCTATATAATTTGCGAACAGAATATTCATCATGTTTAATACGCCTTGGGACTTGAGATTCAGACTGAGAGGTTATCATGCGGCATGGTTGCAGTTCCTTTCTATTCTAGAGGATATAAGAGATTTTATTAACGGATAGCCGTACCTTTGTTCTGGAATTTATCAAAGGTGAGATAGTTTCAACTCGTATATTCTAAGGCAGATGAAGGAACGTTCTTTGTGTTAGTTTGCGTTCTTTTCAGAGGGTTTTGTTGTAAAATAGCCGCGGAAAATGTAAACAAAGGATTATTTAGCTTCTCTCGCAGAATATATTCATTAAATACTAAAACTTAACTCGAGGGGTTCGACCTGAAAATAAATAGTTAATTTCGTAATTATAAAACTAAGTACATTCAAGCCTTTTCTACTGAAAATATATTTCAATCTTCTTTTCAATGCTTTTAACAAAGCAAACACTATCTACAAAAATTAATTTTTAAAATTTTCCCATTAGTGATAAATGAAAGTATAATAATCGGCTTAGTTTATTATAACATTTCAGAAAAAACAATTGAAAAGTCCCTGGTCTGATATATAGATGGCGGTGGTAGTATTGAATCCACATGATTTTTATAGCGTATTCGACTGGCTGCACCAGTTCGAATAAATTCGAACTAATTATGTCATTTAGCTCTACAAAAATTCAAATTAATTCGCTTTGGTGCAGCCAGTCGAATACGCTATTAGTTAGTACCAACCTTCAAACGATACGTGTCAAAATTCGACAGCAGTTCAATCATTAGTTTGTGAGATATTGCGTTGTGAGAGTTGCTACTTTTGTTATTTGAAAAAAGATCGAAAATAAAATTTCCTGTGCTGAAAAAGATTGCCTTTTGAGGGGAAAAAATACAGTCGAAGCAAAATCTTGGGTTTTTGAAGAGTTTCCAGGGTCTACACCAGGAAAATCAATCATCATTGATTGGTATGCTAAGTTTAAACGTGGTGAAATGAGCACCGAAGGCGGCGAACGCAGTGGACGCCCAAAAGAGGCTGTCACCGACGAAAAAATCAGAAAAGTTCACAAAATAATTTTGAATGACCATAAAGTGAAGTTGATCGAGATAGCAGACATTGTGAAGATATCATCTGAACGTGTACATCATATCATTCACGAATATTTGTACATGAGAAAGCTGTCGAGAAAGCTGTGTGCAAAATGAGCGCCGCGCGAGTTCACAATCGATCAAAAACAACAACGTGTTAATGATTCTGAGCAGTGTTTGAAGCTGTTTAAGTGCAATATACCTGAATTTTTGCGTCGATATGTGACAATGGATGAAACATGGCTCCATCATTTAACTCTGGAGTCCAATCGACAGTCAGCTGAGTGGACTGCACACGATGAACCGAATCCAAAGCGAGGAAAAACACATCAGTCAGCTGGTAAGGTTATGGCATCAGTATTCTGGGATGCGCAATGTATGATATTCATTGATTACCTCCAAATGAGCCAGACCATCAAAAGCGATTTTTATATAACGTTATTGGATCGTTTTAAGGATGAAATCGTTAAAAAAACTGCCCCATTTGAAGAAAAAAAAGGTGCTGTTTCATCAAGAGAATGCACCGTGTCAGAAATCAATGAAAACAATAGCAAAATTGCATGAATTGGGCTTCGAATTGCTTCTGAATCCACCGTATTCGCCAGATCTGGCCCCCAGCGACTTTTTCCTGTTCTCAGACCTCAAAAGACTGCTCGCTGGAAAAAAATTCAGCGCCAATGAAGAAGGAATCGCCGAAACTGAGGCCTATTTTGAAGCGAAAGACAAATCGTACTACAAAAATGGTATCGAAAAGTTGGAAGATCCCTATAATCGCTGTATCACCCTCGAAGGCAATTATGTTGAATATTAAAATCGAATTTTGCAAAAAAATGTGTTTCACTATGGTAAACCGGGGACATTTCAATTGGCCTGTTAATGCACTACGTCAGTTCTGTACTTTCATTTATTACCAATGACAAAATTTGAAAAATTAATTTTTGTAGATTTTTGTTGATAGTGTTTGCGTACAACGCAAAATTATCGGTAAATTTCTCACGCTTGTGCGAAAATGTACCCAAAAGATAAACAAAGCCCTCATCAATATAAAACGCGTTGCGTCAATTGATTTCGGCGCCAATCCCAGTGCCTTTCACAGTTAGAATGATGAAGTTATTTCCATGATGGAAAAATTGAGTCATCCGACCGAATTTGACCCAGTTTAAACCAACGACGAGAGAGAGGACGACGGTAAGTAGCTGCAGCTATACACTTCGAATTATATTTCAAGTCCCGCCTAGAAAGTTTTTCCCCCAAGGCTTCAGGGATGGATGCTTCTTCGCCAGAAATCTGAAAAGTCTCGTAATTTATGGGACTAATTCCTACGGGGGGGCCGACAGAGGGAGCCGATGATTTGGGATATCAAGTGGCACAATCGAAGAGTCACCTTATCGGCGAATATAATCTTCTTTTTATTCATTAATTTGGGAGAAGTTGAGGAGGATGGCGATTTGGAATCGTGAGACTTGTCGTCTATACCGAGTCTGTTGGGAATTAACAGAACTCTTATTGGTGAGGTATCAGGTGTCACGTACAGGGTGTTCCTAAATTGGAGGTACAACCTGAAATGGGATATTTATAGAAACAAAGATATTTCCTGGGTATTAGATTAGTCGGAAAGATAACTGACAACACATAACAGGCCAATTGAAATGTCCTCGGTCTACCATAGTAAAACACATATTTTTGGCAAAATTCGATTTCATTATTTGAAGGCGATAAAGCGATCTTCCAACTTTTTGAATAGGGATGAGGGGTGTTGCGATACCTCATTTTGAAGATCTTATCGAGTATTTTCTGATTCTGAAATTTCGCTCCAAAATTTCCATCGATAACGACATGACAGGTAAAATAGTGGAAGACTACAACTACTTAACAGACCAATTGAGAAGTCCCCGGTCTACCATAGTAAAACACATTTTTTTTTGGCAAAATTCGATTTTATCATTCGATATAGTTACCTTCGAGGGCGATACAGCGATTATAGCGATCTTCCAACTTTTTGATACCATTTTTGTAGTACGATTTGTCTTTCGCTTCAAAATAGGCCTCAGTTTCGGCGATTACTTCTTCATTGGCGCTAAATTTCTTCCCAGTGAGCATTCTTTTGATGTCTGAGAACAGGAATAAGTCGCTGGGGGCCAGATCTGACGAATACGGTGGATGCAGAAGCAATTCGAAGCCTAATTCATGCAATTTTGCCATTGTTTTAATCGATATGTAACACGGCGCATTCTCTTGATGAAACAGTACCCTTTTTCTCCGAATTTTTTTTAACGAATTCATCCTTTGAACGTTCCAATAACGATATATAATAATCGCTGTTGATGTTCTGGCTCTGGTTATCAATGAATATTATACTATGCGCATCCCAGAATACTAATGCCATAACCTTGCCAGCTGACTGTTGTGTTTTTCCTCGCTTTGCATTCGGTTCATCGTGTGCAGTCCACTCATCTGACTGTCGATTGGACTTCGGAGTGAAATGATTGAGCCATGTTTCATCCATTGTCACATATCGAAGCAAAAATTCAGGTTTATCGCACTTAAACAGCTTCAAACACAGCTCAGAATCATTAAGACGTTGTTTCTTTTGATCGATTGTGAGCTCGCGTGGCATCCATTTTGCTCACAGATTTCTAATGTACAAATATTCGTGAATGATATGATGTACACGTTCAGATGACAGCTTCACAATGTCTGCTATCTCGATCAACTTCCCTTTATGGTCATTCAAAATTATTTTGTGAACTTTTTTGATTTTTTCGTCGGTGACAGCCTCTTTTGGGCGTCCACTGCGTTCGCCTTCTTCGGTGCTCATTTCACCACGTTTAAACTTAGCATAACAATCAATGATGGTTGATTTTCCTGGTGCAGACCCCGGAAACTCTTCATTAAGCCAAGATTTTGCTTCAACTGTATTTTTTCCCTTCAAAAAGCAATATTTTATCAGCACACGAAACTTTTTTTCCATCTTTTTTCAAATAACAAAAGTAGCTACACTCACAACGCAATATCTCACAAACTAATGGTCGGACTGCCAGATTTTAAAATGTATCGTTTGAAGGTTGGTACTAACTAAAAATCATATGGATTTAATACTAGCTCCGCCATCTGTGCATCAGACCGGGTATTCTTCAATTGGCCTAATATTATGTCGATTTTTTCCCTGAAAAAAAATCTTGAAAATAAAGTGTTGGCAGGTCCATGTTAATGAACTATATTGATGTTAATAGGAATTTTTTTTTTCGAATAATCCGAAAACTCTCTCATTTTCATTTGTACCTCCAATTGAAGAACTAATACATAGAACATTTTTTATAATTTCTAGCTAATTTGAAAAATACCAACTATGAGTAGAAAAACTTTTAAATTGCCTGAGCAATTGAACAAAAAGTCCTTTACACTTTTTCCTTCAAGATTCGAAAGTTATTCATCGTGAAAATATGAGATGAGGTATAATCTTCATTTCATAAACTCTTTCTTTTTAAAGAAATAGTATTATTTTGACTATTAAAACTTATACGCTTAAACACTCACCTTTGGAGATAACCAGCAGCAAGAAAACTATTGTCCACCTCTGAAGTTCCATGATTCTGCAAAAAAAAGTTTAATTATATAATCGAAAGGGGAATTATTCTAATGAGTATAAATCACCAGAGAATTACGTGGAAACATTCCTGGGTTGAGTTATGAATATAAAAAATAAGGATTTATGTTAGACTCTGTTTGATATATGTTCATTCGCGGCCTTGTTTCATTCTGTTGTTTTCATGAAAACTCATTGCCTGTCAGTGTCGTTACTTGGCGGGATGTTTTTAGCCCGCGGCGAAGGATCCGCAAGAATATCAAATTAAAGTAATTTATTTTCATTAGCCCTCCCTCGACTGAAACAACAGATAGAATATCACAGATAGGAAACAGCATTCGTTACAGCTCTCTCTTTCTCTCGTGTCGCGATATAGATACAAGACGTCATCTTTACTCAAATCTATTGTCTCATCGAAAATTAACAGTAATTGAGTGGAAGGAATATTTGAGAATCTTCTGGCTCTTCTGAATCAATATTTGCTTTGAAGGAATTGTTGGAATTGTGTCTTTATTATTAAATGATGAAATTGAAGTCGAGGAATAATATTCTTCAAAAATTAGCTGGTTATTCATTGGGTGCTGATATCAAGATCTTCGTACGGCAGCTTTGGCCTTGGTTTTTTCTGCTGCTGAATACTTTTGTTCTGTTTGGTTCAATAATGTTCATGTTTATAAAATTGATGCACAGCTCAACGTTTCTATATTATCAGTGGAACTATAAGATTTACACCTTTACATTGGTTACCAGTGTTATCACATATACTTCCGCCTCATATTCGTAGACAGCTTGCAGTCAAGAAATCTTGGGAAAATTTTCATTTCTACCCGAACTTATTTCCAATTGTATCTTACCTCCCAGATACTAGAACTGCCAGATTAAAGTCACGCAAAGCTTTATGGATTAATACACTCCTTCAATCTGATGAAAGTGACAAGGAAATTTGGCGTTCGGAATGGAGTTCTTGTGATGTCTTCAACCAAATTCTAATCGTTGATCTTTCAGAGAAAGTTCTAGGTTTCAATCTTCATAGGAAAATGTGGAGTATTTTAAATCGACTTAGGAGAGGTCATGGTCGTTGCAATAGTATGCTCTTCAGATGGCATTCTATTGAAAGTCTATGTGAGTGTGGAAAACACTCAGTATAACAAACTGTGTTTGTTATAATGAACTCTGCATCAAGGGTGATAGTATTATTTCTTATATTAGAAACTTCAAATAATTTAACATATGTATACAATCAAAGACTCACCCTGTATAATTAGGTAAGTAGGCAATGTTTCATCATGTGAAAATTTTGATTTAAGGCCGAAGTTTTTCCATTATGCATTACTACTCATAAAACCATAAAACGAAATAATTTTCTCATACAAACATAACTTGATATTTAACTCGTTAAAACAAACTGCAAACAACGCCACCTATGCGTATTCGGACGGTAAAAGTTTTCAGTTGCCTCTGGAATTTACCGGAAAGGTTACAGAATAAACTCCCATAACCACCAGGCATTCAGGATTACGGCTATTCCTCCCGGTATCCTTCTTCGAAGCACAGCATATCCTTTTTTCAGAATTCATTCGAGCGGAGGCGGTTACACGCTGGTGTATCGTTAGAGAGGTTGAATTATTCGGAATTCAATGAACAGAAATAATGTTGGACCTTTCATGGCCTTAATTCTCAATAATGGACTGGAATCAAAATTATCAGAAAAAAAGAGGATACCACTCACGAAGTCAGGAGTAAGGCTTCATCAAGCCAAGTAGCTTGAAATTTTAACCAACTACTTGACTTGAAAATCAAGCTCGTGAAAAATTACAATCTTGAGCTTGACTTGACTTGATTTGATTTTAGACATTTCTTGATTGACTTGATATCAAGCTACTTGATATTACTTGAGCTTGATATTTCTGTAATCTTGTGCGCGCTTAGACTAAATAAGGGGATTTCTCTAGCGCCGAGAGACTGAAGCATTCGCCAGTATTGGTAGATTTTGGTATTTTCAGAAATATCTTTCCAAACTTGGCCAAAATGGCCAAGGATTTTTTATCGACGCCAGCATTTTCAGCTCCTGTTGAAAGATAATTTTCCAGAGCTGCTCTTACAGTTACAAAAATTCGCAATAGGTTAGGCGACAAATCTATAAGATGTCTAATGAGCCTTAGATCCTGGATGGAAAATTATGAAATCAAACAAAGTCTGGAGGTTTCTCAATATTGAGAAACTTTTTTTTTATTATTTTTTATTTTGTTATGATTCAAAGTGATTTAATTTATGTTTCTATTTCGAAAAAGTTGATATTTTCGGTTCTTTTATACAATAAGTTTAATGAATAAAAGTGTTTTTTGCAAGGTTCCTTCTCATTTCATAATTTTTTTTTCATTGATGTGACACTACACAATAAAACTGCTAAAAATCAAGTAGCTTGATATGATTCAAGTACTTGATAAATAAAAACTTGACTTGACTTGAGATTGAAAAACTACTACTTGACTTGATTTTGACTTGAAATCAAGTCAAGCTCAAGCCAAGTAGCTTGGAAATTAAGCCAAGCCGTGAATCCCTAGTCAGGAGCTTGGTCCTCTCCGAGGTCCTCTCTGACGAATTTTATACCATCCATGGGCTTTCCCAGACAAGATGATAAAGAAAACTAGTATCGAGAAAACCTACCCTACGATGTAGTAGAAAAGAAGATTAGAAAAGAGTCCACAATCTTAGCTATCAAAAATAATTCCATTAAATGGTACGCAATTGGCACCATAATGGTACCATTCAAAGGTACTAAAACCACGAAGGGAACTGTCGCTGGAGTAATCAGAATTGGCAACAAATTTTAAAGCCGGAAAATCGAGATGGTTAGTTTTCGTTGGACCACACTGTATACCTACATACTGTTATGTAGTCAATTGGCAATTGTGCAATTAGCGAACGAATGAACCAACGCCTGAAAGATCCTGCTTCCGCGTGAGTCCTCGTGATTTACCCATTCTCTTTTCGATATTCTGTTTCAATTGTCTCAGACATGGCAACACAGAAATATATATAATTAAATATAAGGATCGAAATTGTTATTTTATATTTACTTTCAAAAATTCGACTTGGCCGTCCCTGTTATAACGAAATGATTGGTTAACTTTTTTCGATATTCTGTTTCGTTTTTAAGGGTTTACACTACGTTATCGACACAAAATTGTTCACGGAGTTTCAAATGATTATTCTATTATTACACGCAAAATAACAATTCGATCGGAAATGTAATTAAGTCAATATTCAATATTTAGTGAAGTTTCAATATTTTTCTTGAATTTTTTATGGTTCTGATGATGTAATCCACTAGCAATAATACACGGAGCTTGAAACTGTAGATTCGTGTAAATACCCAAGATCCCGAATACATCTATTATAGAATGACAATTTCAAGCCTCATGCAACATTTTATGTTGATTGAGTATCGCCATAAAAAATTCAAGAAGAATATTATACAATTTTTTTCAATATTCTTATTAAATTTTCTATGACTTTGGCTACGCGATTAACACAAATTTTATATAATGCTTGAAATTGTCATTCCATTTGCTATCGCAAATTTTTATCATGATGGAATGTGCAGTTTTGAAGGAAAACAAAATTCGGGTTCAAACTTGGAAATCGAAATCTAACCTGAAAATATCGAGTTTGTAGCTCTTTTCGTTCGGGAGTTTGAATTGAATTTGAGATCATCTCAGCTCAAAATTTGAAAATTACAGACATTGTGACGAAATGACAAGGCGATAACGAGCACTCAAAAACAATGCAAAAATATTTTACTATGAGTTTCTATTCTAGTACTTAATTGGTATATGGATTTACACTTACCAATATATAAGTTTGAGCTATTTGGAAATGAACTTATTTCGAACAAATAACTGATTCCAGGCAAAAAGTTCACATGCCAGAAAATAAATAGAAATAAGAAATACTAACTAGATCAAAATTCAACCGATAGCCTCAATAATTCATCGAGTCCAATAAGAAGGCACCTAATCTATGCCCTTGAATTGGTTGTTCTTTAGTATCTATGAAATCTATACTGTCGATGATGACAAATTTGAAATTCCCTTGTTTATATTTCGATTAGATATTGTAAAACTATATTTTGTTGAAGAAAAATCTTGAAAATGTAATTTATAATATGATTTTTCATATTCGTTTGAAAAATATAACCACTGACAGCCAAACATACATATCAACTGATTCTATGTGCTTCATGAACACAGAAATCGCTTGTCCGGTAGTTGAATATCTACCTATTATTCAGATGAAGGAGAAGGTTACAATTTCATGGGAAACTCTGAAATATTTGTTGTGGTAAACTCCGGCCAAATTGTGGAAAAAACTCTTCATGTTCCGAAACCGAAACTACAAATACTTTGGCGAATAGTTTGGAATTTCTCGAGGCTCATAAGGATTGAATGGAGATAGATGATAATCGTTGATATTAATCTTCCACTCTAATGGCTAGTGTTGGTTTGAGTTTCTAAGGAGCAACTATCGTCTTCAAGTCAGTTAATACCATGATAAACATCAAGAGGTGAGTAATACTACCATTCAATTAATTATCACTCAATTGTTTTAAAACTTTTTGGTACACGATTTCAGAATTTCCGATCGATAAATACATTTAAGACTATAAGAATAATTTTTTTTTGTATATTTTTATTGGACTGTATCGGCTATGTTGTTAAGTCCTCAACTTTAACAAATCCTATCTGATATTGAAGAAATTTGGTGGAGTTATTCAGTAGGTATGTCTGCCACGAATGTGATATTAGTAAGATCTTATTTATTTTTCAAGACGAATACCATAGTTTCGGGACAGCCTATATAATCAAGAGGTTACGGCAATCCAAAAAAAGTAATAATATACAGGGTATTCTATTTGAAATATTGTAGTTTTGCACTTTTTGATATGAGCGGTAACATCGCAGCTTTGAAAAGATTCCTACCCAAGAAATTAAAATTTTAATAAAATCCCAACTTTCGTTCTCCGTAAAAGTAATATCGATCGTGTCTCACCCTGTATATTATAATTTTTTAAATTTTTACACACTCAATTTTTTTACAAAATATCTGCCATTTTTTCTGCCTAACAAAAATTCATCATTACCGTTGAAATCATGATGTAACAACACAACGAAAAACCTCCCAAAAAAACTGCCCTGTTGTGATATCCAATTTTTGCCTCCCAGACATGTTTCCTCGCGAATGTCTGTTAACAAAGGTGAAGCGGAAAACTCCATCACGAGTGAAAAAAAAAATAAAACTGTGCGAACCGTCGTAATCAGGTTGTCTTCCACTTCCCGGAACTTTTCTGTCATATATCTTTAATAACATCCCGGATATAGCACGAGATTTTTCCTCCTAATTGCTTCAGGGCATATTCGGTTGGAGAATCTGAGGGAGTGGTAATAGAGTTACAGGCAACACGCGTGAAAATGTTATGAGAATTGCAGGGATACGGGAATCACAGTATGTGTGTTGGGGAGCGTGACGTACGTAACAATCTCATACAGTGGACCATTAGAAAAAATTATGGGAAAAGTGCTGACGCGAATTCGGGCGCTCCAATGCTCCAGACATCACGTTAATGCTTTGCAGCGCTCGTTCATCCATGTGATGATAGTAATGGGTTTTGAATTTTCAATAATAATATTGTTGGAATTAATTTTTCATTATTATAATCTGGTAGAAAATTTCATGGCATTCATGTTTTAATATGTCCGCCACGGCTACGTATTATACATGGATCATTAATTAGTCCAAATTTTTACTACTTTTTTCAATAAATCTGGCCGTATTGCGTCAATGGGCTTCAATATTCGATTTCAATGCTTCGAGAGTTGCTGGTTTATCGGTATTAACCAATGACTTAACGTATATGTCCCATGAAAAAGTAATCGACAAGCGTAGATAGAGGGAGTATACGCAATTTTTTTACATGTCCCCAAAATGGTTAGATTACGTGGTCGGATTGTGATATATTTTCAAATCCACAATTTTACTATATCATCAGAAATGTAACGGGTGTTTTTTTTTTCGAGGTATATAACTTTAAGTTGGCATTACTGTTCAAGATGGCGACCGATTTAACAGCTGTCAAGTGATTTATTCTCAGTTTGGTTTGGCAATTCATCATGAATTGACTAGACTCACGCCTGAACAACGCTTGCAAATAGTGCAATTTTATTTCGAAAGTAATGCGGAATACGTATCGTGCACTGCGTCCATTTCATTTTGTTTAGCGATGAAGTGCACTTCTGGTAGAATGGCTACGTCAACAAACAAAACTGCCGCATTTGGAGTGAAGCTAATCCTCAAGTGTATGTCGAAACACAGTTACATCCAGAAAAACTGACTGTTTGGTGCGCTTTATGGGCTGGTGGAATCATTGGTCCGTACTTCTTCAAAAACGATGATGGCCAGAACGTTACAGTCAATGGTGATCGGTATAGAGCCATGATTTCTAACTTGTTCATTCCTGAATTGAACAACCATAATGTCCAGGAGCTGTGGTTCCAACAAGACGGCGCAACATGTCACACAGCTCGTGTCACAATCGATTTATTGAAAGACACTTTTGGTGACCGCCTAATTTCAAGTTTTGGACCTGTGAATTGGCCTTTAAGATTTTGTGATTTAACACCGCTAGACTTCTTTCTGTGGGGCTATGTAAAGTCATTGGTCTATATATGCTTATAAGCCACAAACTCTTGACCATTTGGAAGACAACATTCGCCGTGTTATTGCCGATATACGGCCACAAATGTTGGAACAAGTCATCGAAAATTGGACGTTCAGATTGGACTACATCCGAGCCAGCCGTTGCGGTCATATGCCAGAAATCATATTTAAAATGTAATGCCACATGATTATATTGCGGATAAATAACATTCATGTCAATCGAATAATCCATCGTTGTTTTATTGCAATTTAAAGTTCTATAGCTCTAAAAAAAATATATATATTGAATGCGATTAAATATGCAAGTTTGAATATTTGGAATTCGATATTTTTTCTAATTGTCGAATTTATAATACGCAGAATATTTATTATTTCCTGTATCTACCTGCTGAAATCTAAGGTTTGGCAACTTTTGCTATCCTAGAGTCATCGGTTGTCTCACGTCGTTTGGCGCACTTGAAGTTTGTTTTCTGAATTTCTGATATATTTGGGTATTTATTTCAATATATTTTGAGCTAATATGAAACGTTGATTCACTATGGAACATAAGAAGTGCGTTCTTATTTGGAGAAACTCGCGAATTGAGTGAAATATCGTATCACTGATATGTTTTCATTTCCGTGCGCTTCATGTCAAATTTGATAGATCATGTTGGGGACAAAATTTCCTTACTGAAAAAGACATATGCTCTCTCTATGTTCATGACTCTGAGGCAACTACCATCGAAACTTCTCATGCAGATGAAAAGCACCCGTTACAATTATAAAATGAAAACATAATCATCAGAAACCTTGGTTTACAACACTATACTGATGGACGGATTCGACTGATTTTAAAACATAAATAGTGAAAATTTCAAAAAAACTTGAATATATTTATCTTTTTCTGAAATGAATTATCCATTATAGGAAATGAAACACCTAAACCAATATTCATATTACTTCATATAAAGATAAATGTTTCAACCTAGTCCTCAATTATTCTTAAATTTATACAGGGTGAAGCAGAATGCAGTTCCTAGTTGAAAAAAATCGCCGAAGTTTCTTCAGATCGAGTGCAGGATCACAACATAGGTCATTGATTAGAAAAACAATACCAATTTCAGTAGCCACCAAACAGTAGTCAGGTAAGAAAAAAGACTTTATTATGAAAAGTTTTTCAAAAACGGTAATAGCGTTGTGGTAACGAAGAGGTCCTTCCGAATACGGTTCGAAATAATCCTATTGATACCGTTTCTGTTCCTGAAACTATTTCCGTGTCCCTTAATACCAGTTGGGCGACCTTTAAGTGTGCGTAGCGTAACATGCCGCGGTAATGTGTCAAAGCTAAGATACACAAACTTCGACCTCGATCCCTCTGAAGGAAGCGATTGAGGACATCAACATTGAAATTCCACAAGGTATGGTGAGCAGAGTGGTCGAAATCTTCTTCGGAAGGCATATTATGAATATTGCCTGCCAATATCTCAACTTAGATGATTTAATATTCGAAACATGGTGAAAACAGGTTCATATAAACCTCTGGGCAGAAGCTTTTGAGGGATTATCGATTGGAAATAAGCTTATATGGTCGTGAAACACAAATCTCGTGAAATTTGAACATTAGGGTGGTTATTTTACGTACAAACACAGTTTCGACCCAGGCCGATGTTGTATTTTCGATATTTTACGCGAATTTTCGATGATTCGACACGAAATTTCCGATAAAGCTGATTATACAACTCATGTTCTGATGAACCAATATAATCCGTAAATTTCCTATAGTAAGGTGTATTGATAAGTGAATATACTACTTGACGACGTGGTATAATCGTTTTGGTGTTTTGCCCCCTGCCATATTGTGATCATTTCCATAGTAATATTCTTGGACCTTCGCCAAAAATAAAATACTAGCTCAGTGAAATGTCATTGAATTATCAAAATGCAGTGCTTTGGTTGTAGTTACAGAAATTATCCATTGTATAATCGTAACGAATACCACTCGAGCATATACAATATATTTCGATTATACGAACCTGAAGAGGTTCGTATAATCGAAATATATTGTATATGCTCGACGTAGTTCGCGAAACACCACTCGTTGTATAATCGAATATTGTCTATGCTCTTGTGATCTTAAAACTGAAAATTGTTATTTCACATCTAAAGGGTGTTTTTTTAGAGCTATAGAACTTTAAATTGCAATAAAACAACGATGATTATTCAATTGACATGAATTTCATTTATCCGCAAGATAATCTTGTGGCATTATATTTTAAATATGATTTCTGGCATATGACCGCCACGGCTGGCTCGGATGTAGTCCAATCTGGACGTCCAACTTTCGATCACTTTTTCCAACATTTGTGGCCGTATATCGGCAATAACACGGCGAATGTTGTCTTCCAAATGGTCAAGGGTTTGTGGCTTATCCACATAGACCAACGACTTTACATAGCCCCACAGGAAGTTGTTAAGCGGTGTTAAATCACAAGATCTTGGAGGCCAATTCACAGGTCCAAAACGTGAAATTCAAACGTGTTTTTCAATAAATCGATTGTGGCACGAGCTGTGTGACATGTTGCGCCGTCTTGTTGGAACCACAGCTCCTGGACATCATGGTTGTTCAATTCAGGAATGAAAAAGTTAGTAATCATGGCTCTATACCGATCACCATTGGCTGCAACGTTCTGGCCATCATCGTTTTTGAAGAAGTACGGACCAATGATTCCACCAGCTCATAAAGCGCACCAAACAGTCAGTTTTTCTGGATGTAACGGTGTTTCGACATAAACTTGAGGATTAGCTTCACTCCAAATGCGACAGTTTTGTTTGTTGACGTAGCCATTCAACTAGAAGTGCGCTTCATCGCTAAACAAAATAAAATGGACGTAGTGCGCGATTCGTATTCCGCACAGAACCATTATTTTCGAAATAAAATTGCACTATCTGCAAGCGTTGTTCAGGCGTGAGTCTATTCATGATGAATTGCCAAATCAAACTGAGAATAAATCACTTGATAGCTGTTAAATGGGAGGCCATCTTGAACAGTAATGCCAACTTAAAGTTATATACCTCGAAAAAAAACACCCGTTACATGCAAAATTTGAATTTTGTCGGATCTGTTCTCACGGAAATATTGGCTATTTTTTTTTCGATATTTTACTTGAATTATCTATGGTTCATAAAATTTCAAATGATACTTGAAAATTTTCGAATATTTCCACATAGTAACCCTGAATTTCAATTTTATTTGGATATTTTACGGCACTCGCTATTTATTTCCTGATATTCCTCAACGTCCTGTGCTAATCTGAAAGAACGTTGTCAAAATATATATACAATTCAGGCTTAAAAACCTGCTACCATCAACCAGAAAATTATGGCCTCCTTCAGATGGAAAGAGGGCAACTCCAGGTCGAATAAAAAGAACGAGAACCTGAAAAAAGGAATTGGGGTTGGGAAATCCCAAGATTTTATGTTGGATAAAAGTTCGCTGATCTCGCTCTGGGTCTTGAACGTCATTCATACTGTAGTCGTATAAATTCTGTTCCATTTCAGCACCAACAAAAATTCATCCTTTTTCCATGAACACTAAAGCTTAGCGGGGATGAACTGAAAACGATAGAATTCATAGGAATCCAGGTTATCTCCGAGTTCCTGCTCTCCTCGAATCACCATGTTGAGGTACTTCTGAAAACGTCACATCATTTCATTCGGCACTAAAAGGTATTGAGCATTGTAGACTTCTTATTCTGGAGTTAACAGTGTACGCTGTACAGGGTGGGTAAAGTTCGTTTTCCAGTGAGGAAATCTTGAGTATTATCGAACTAGAAGAAAATAAATATCGTCTATTTTTGAGCGCTCGTCGCCTAACAGATCCCAGCATCGTTTAGTCACAATGCCTGTAATTTTCGAATTTTCTTAAACAGTGAGGTTCGACCCAAAGAATTCGATAGACTTTTTTGAATAGACAACAATTTTTTTTTACTTTTTCGGTTTCTACATGAAAAATAAAAGATACTTCATATCAGCCATATCAGATATTAAGCAATTTATTCAATATTAGTCAATAGTGGAATATTCGGTATTACGAATTTATATGGTGAGTCTGAGTGAAATTTATTTCAAGTCTAATTTTACGCATAAATTACGTTATATCTGAAATGGATCAGTAGGATATGAAAAACAGCTTGCCAAATATATAAAATAAGTTGCTGAATTTTCTTAATTCAAATTGAACATCGTGTATATTATCGATTCATAAGATGCATAAAGGAGGCTCTACAAAGATTTATCACCATATGGCGAAATCCACTGGTTTTCCTTGAAACAGCTGTTTTTACGAAAAATGCTTATCCGAGGAAAACTGGAACTAAACTGACATTAGTGGAAAAATATATCTTCTGTTTATTCTCATCGGACGCCTCGAATGAAATTCGATTTCAAAAGTGATTTGAAAAAAAGTTATAGGGAAGAAAAATGAATATTCATATTTCGAAAAAAACAGCTGTTTTAAGGAAAACCAGTGGATTTCTTATTTGGTTTACTTGAAGAAATTTGTAGAGCTCATCTTATAAATCGATAATGTACAAAGTGTTCAGTCATAAATAAAGAAAATTCTGCAAAGATTCATTGGTAAAATTTGACAAGCTGTATTTCATACCTTGTACATCATTCTTCCATTTAAGATGTACTTTTTGATATTTTATAATTTTGAATGAGAAATAAATTCCAATGGGAGTCAATGAAAACTATCATGCTTAAACCAGCAGTGAGGATTGGTATTAACTATGAAATATCTTTTATTTCTTATGAAGCAATCGAAAAAGTAGAAGAAAATAGGTATTTCATTGAAAACAGAGTTGGGACCCGTCCAGGAAAACTGAACACCCTGTATGACAGAAAATATATTCATTACGTAGTGCTCAAGCAATAAGGTAACTTTATGTGAAGTTAGAAATGGAGCACAGCCTTTATACTATCGATATAAGTGTACAAATTTTGGGTTAGTTCAAATACATCTGAAATGTTCGTGTCTTTTTTTCATGTAGATAAACAAATTAAATTTATTATAATCCAGGAGTAAACTATAATTCCACAAAGTATTCACACATACAATATTGGAGTATAAGACATTTATAGCCAAGCCTAAGATGATACTGAATACAATATATTCTTGCTAAACCATGTGAAGACCGTTTTGGGATTAAGGACTCACCCAAGTTTTGCGCTTGTAGTATAGAGCAGAGTTTATATTCATATATCCTGCCGTACATAAGTAGTTTTAGTGTTGGTCTACGACATTTGTTTTCCCTCAATCCAAATACCGCAAGAGGATACGATGTCAAACTTGACCAGGAAATTTCCAGATTGGATTCAGACGGCATTTTCTCTTCAACAGAGTGCTCTCTTATTGAAAAACGTAAGTCAATGAAGGTGATTTTGACCAACTGACCAATTCAAAAAAAGAAATCGTTTTTATTTTAATTCAGTTTCAGTCTAGATTCTAGGGAGCGCTTCGTTTTAATTAGATCATGTAGCTCAACTATCTCTAATTTTGGGCCGACAATTTGAACAGGAAAGATTGATAACTCTAGCTTATAAAATATTATATTACTGAAAGATTTCGTAGTAAAGGGTGTTTTTTTTAGAGCTATAGAACATCAAATTGCAATAAAACGACGATGGATTATTCGATTGACATCTGGACGTCCAATCTTCGATGATTTTTTCCAACATTTTGTGGCCGTATATCGGCAATGACACGGCGAATGTTGTCTTCCAAATGGTCAAGGGTTTGTGGCTTATCCGCATAGACCAATGACTTTACATAGCCCCACAGAAAGTAGTCTAGCGGTGTTAAATCACAAGATCTTGAAGGCCAATTCACAGGTCCAAATCGTGAAATTAGGCGGTCGCCAAACGTGTCTTTCAATAAATCGATTGTGGCACGAGCTGTGTGACATGTTGCACCGTCTTGTTGGAACCACAGCTCCTGGACATCATGGTGGTTCAATTCAGGAATAGAAAAGTTAGTAATCATGGCTTTATACCGATCACCATTGACTGTAACGTTCTGGCCATCATCGTTTTTGAAGAAGTACGGACCAATGATTCCACCAGCCCATAAAGCGCACCAAACAGTCAATTTTCTGGATGTAACGGTGTTTCGACATACACTTGAGGATTACCTTCACTCCAAATGCGGCAGTTTTGTTTGTTGACGTAGCCATTCAACCAGAAGTGCGCTTCATCGCTAAACAAAATAAAATGGACGTAGTTCGCGATATGTATTCCGCACAGAACCATTATTTTCGAAATAAAATTGCACTATTTGCAAGCGTTGTTCAGGCGTGAGTCTATTCATGATGAAATGCCAAACCAAACTGAGAAGAAATCACTTGACAGCTGTTAAATCGGTCTCCATCTTGAACAGTAATGCCAATTTAAAGTTATATACCTCGAAAAAAAACACCCGTTATAGTAAGTCACCTAGTTTCCGATATACAGGGTGTTTTCTGAGAGCTTTTTCAATAAAATTGTTTTTTTTTATAATTTATACATTTTGTAATTCCGACAGATAACCAATGGCTGAATTTGATTTGGTTGAATCCTATTCTTAAAATAAAGGCGAATCTTTATGCAGAAAGGGTATGGGAGAGTTGAAATTCATGTATCTCTAATATTGATGAATGAAGATGAACTCTGAACAAATGTGTTTTGGACAATGACTCGACCCGAGAATTATCGATTTTCTTTTTCTCTCTCCTCATCTTTATTGAAGTTTTCTCACATATTTTCTATAAATAAATAAGTAAATACATCTTCCAGCGAATCAGTGTGGATAATAATGTTCACCATCTGAAGCAGAAAATATTCCCTAAAAAATGCATGATTTTTCACCAGAATTATTCACCTCATGAAAGGCAAATTCTACAGGATTAATACCATATTGGATTTGACAGGGAGGGTATCCTGAATAATATAGCCCAATTGAAATTCGGTTGAAAAATTTAGGGAGGGCAGTGTCGGAAACAGAAGGAAATGATTTAGGTGGCCATATCAAGGAATTCAAAGGTGAAAAACGAACGGAAACAGAGCTCTTCGATCAATGCCTCATGAATATTTATCAGGAATGTAATAATTCTTTTTTCCAGCCACAAAAGTCGATCGCGAAAAATATGTTGGATGCTTCGCGTCCATTAAAACTGGGAAGATTGAATAAACTAGATAAATAGTTTGATTTTCGATATTTTCTGGGCATGAGTGAAAACACGTGAGTTTTCAAAATTATTGGTTCAGAAATTGATACTTGATTATCTGCAAATATTCAGAACGGAATTTGATTAGTACTTACCTATGTATTTGATTTGCAATCGAACGAATGAAGAACTTATAGACGTCAATATAACGTTCAACAGTTTTGATACACGTTTTTTCAATTTTACATAATTTTATTGAAATCATTTTTCAATGAAATAACATTTATATCGAGGTTCACAGATTTTCTCTACATTCAGATACAAACAGAGGAAAAATTCAAAATTCAAATTGTTTCACAGTTTCTTTGCGAATACCTTCGACTTTATGGTGCTTATAAAATATAATTTTCCGAAAAAAAATCGCTTAGTAATATTTTAACAAGAAGCATGAGTTCTAGTGGAAACAAAAATGCGAGTCGACGAATGCTTTTTGTTAAAAAAATATTACTTTGCATTATATTTTTACCATTTTTTTCAGAGGAACAATTAAATTCCCGAATGGTATTTGACAAGACAATTTCACGAGACCATAACAATTTGTTTTCAAAGGTATTGTGATTTTTTATAACAACAGCTGTCAGGTGTTAGCTAGGGTAAACTCCTTAGAGTAACAAACGAAGATAGGGGGAGCATATATCATTTTCAGTAAGCAAATTTTGTCCCCGCCATGAACTATCAAATTTGACATGAAGCGCGCGGAAATGAAAACATATCAGTGATATGATATTTCACTAAATTCGCGAGTTTCTCCACAAAGAACGCACTCCTTATGTCCCATAGTATATCAACGTTTCATATTAAGTCAAAATAAATTGGAATAAAAATACCCAAATATATCAGAAATTCAGAAAACAAACTTCAAGCGCGCTGAAACACCTGATGCACTAGGAGAGCGAAAGTTGCCAAACCTTATATTTCAGCAGGTAGATACAGAAAATAATAAATATTCTGCTTATTATGAATTCGACAATTAGGAAAAATATCGCAATCCAATATTCATATTTGCAAACTTAATTGCTCAATACATATACAGGGTGGCCATTTGAAAACGAAACAGACGAGATTACAGACGAAATAAAGTTTTTCGATAGAAATGCTCGGACAGGTCGATTTCTGTTTCGAGGGGGACAACTTAAGATGTAGGTAACGGACGCATAGCGCTTCAACTCTTTCTGCTACAACCCCCACCCCCAATTTTTGAATAGGGAAGATGGGGTGAGTGATACCTCAATTTAAAGGTATTTTTATACTGATTTCAGCAAAGTAATTGATTTTTCATTTTATGCATTAGTTCTCGAAATATTCATGCGTTAGTTAGTTAGGAAGGAAGCCACAGTCATGGTTGTTTTTAAGCTCAAAATGTCGATTTTTCACAAAACACTACAAGTGCCATGAAAACACTACTTCATTTTCAAATACTTAGTTAAGAATATTTCGAGAACTAATGCATAAAATGAAAAAACAATTACTGTGCTGAAATCAGTATAAAAATACCTTTCAAATGAGGTATCACTCACCCCATCTTCCCTATTCAAAATTTGGGGGTGAGGGTTGTAGTAGCAAGGGTTGAAGCGCTATGCGTCCGTAACCTACATCTTAAGTTGTCCCCCTCGAAACAGAAATCGACCTGTCCGAGCATTTCTATCGAAAAACTTTATTTCGTCTGTAATCTCGTCTGTTTCGTTTTCAAATGGCCACCCTGTATACAAATACATATATTTCATTCACAATAATATACGTTCATAATAATAAAGTAAAATTGTGGATTTGAAAATATATCACAATCCGACAACGTAATCTAACCATGTTGGGGACATGTAAAATTTGTGTATATTTCCTCCATCTATGTTTATTACTCTATGGTGAACTCGAAAAAAACTGCTGACAAGTGCTGTCATACAGTTTCTTAATTCAAAATTGGGCGTCTGTGATTAGTGGAAATTAAGACGAGGAAAATAGTCAAACTTATTATTCTCAATTGCATCGTTTTTTTTTACAAGTATCTGAATAATTTTTTTTCTTGAAACAATAGCATGTTTTATCCAGGCCAAACCACTGGCCGGTTGAAATTATCAAACATTAAGTATAAAATACTGACTAGATAATTTTTAAGATAATTCTGACGATTTCAACTCGGAATTCCTGATACTACCCTTTCCTTCTATAGGTGGCCCTAATCCATAAAATGATCATATCTCTTCAAAAAGTGCGAGTTTTTGCATAAACTTTTTCAAGAAAGAGTGGGCACACAAGTATTTTTAGATAGGTATCTTAGTCCCGCCAAAGAAGACCACTTCGATTCCTAACAAGAAATACACTTTCGTCTACTCACTCAACATAAATTCAACCACCGCCAAAAGTATAAGACTGGTAAGATGCAATGCTTAACTCCCCGAAAAATACTATCGATCGTCTGCCAAGTCGCCTCATCTAACGATTTCATCTAAGGAAGCAGCAACCGATGATTAATTAGGAATTAGATGGAGGGGACAAAAACAACAATTTAATTTTATTGGCCTGCCCGAAAGAAATGAAGTGATGAATTCAAGACAAGAGGAGAGCGTCGGGGGAGATGTTCATTAATCACCTGCCTTTGGAACAAGTGTTCCAGTCGAGGGTGTACAGTTTCTAGGCCAGTAAGCGGTCGATGGGAAGCGACACACAGGTTCCAATCAGTGGCGTCCGCTGCGGGGAGGGAAATGGGACCAATGTTCTCCTCGCAAACACTGCAAATTTTAACACGATGGTTTATATTCTACCTCGTTGAATATCCTAATGATTGCTTAAGGGTTTACCTTGTATAGTGTCTTGAAGTTCTATTGTGTCTCCCATCAGAGCTGTGCTAACCATTGCACCATCTTCAGATTGCCTTCCACTTCCAGAGTTGTAACAAACTCTGGTATCTCGGATTGATTTTAGGAAGGTATATCCTAATTCCTACAAATGTTTCGTCTTAAACATTTTTTGCATGGGCAGTGCATTTTGTGACCTGGTGATCAGGAGTTTCTTCCTCCTCTTCAACAGAATCTGTACTCGTCAGGTTTTGTTAACCCTATTCTTATAAGGTGGTTTCTGAGACAGCAGTGCCCTGTCAGGAAGCTGGCGAGGAGTTGTAGCATGTTCTTACTTACAGGGTGGCCATTTGAAAACGAAACAGACGAGATTACAGACGAAATAAAGTTTTTCGATAGAAATGCTCGGACAGGTCGATTTCTGTTTCGAGGGAGACAACTTAAGATGTAGGTTACGGACGCATAGCGCTTCAACCCTTGCTACTACAACCCTCACCCCCAAATTTTGAATAGGGAAGATGGGGTGAGTGATACCTCAATTTGAAGGTATTTTTATACTGATTTCAGCACAGTAATTGTTTTTTCATTTTATGCATTAGTTCTCGAAATATTCTTAACTAAGTATTTGAAAATGAAGTGGTGTTTTCATGGCACTTGTAGTGTTTTGTGAAAAATCGACATTTTGAGCTTCAAAACAACCATGACTGTGGCTTCCTTCCTAACTAACTAACGCATGAATATTTCGAGAACTAATGCATAAAATGAAAAAACAATTACTGTGCTGAAATCAGTATAAAAATACCTTTAAATTGAGGTATCACTCACCCCATCTTCCCTATTCAAAAATTGGGGGTGGGGGTTGTAACAGCAAGGGTTGAAGCGCTATGCGTCCGTAACCTACATCTTAAGTTGTCCCCCTCGAAACAGAAATCGACCTGTCCGAGCATTTCTATCGAAAAACTTTATTTCGTCTGTAATCTCGTCTGTTTCGTTTTCAAATGGCCACCCTGTATATTCAACCACTTTGTGAATCTTGAGTATTCCTTTTTAGGTTAGCTTTATCTCTTGAAACTTTGTAAAATCCAAGATAATTCCATTTTCCTCAAATGTTTGATGAATTCAGGATAAATTCCATTGAAACCGGCAACTTTCCTTTTATATTTGATCTTGAAATTTTCCCATATCAGCCTTGAAACGATGACATGAGAGCTCAGAGCTTTGATAGCAGCTTGACTAACAGAATGGATTGCTATGTTACCTTTCTTTCTGTGCTCGTTTACACGTATATTTCCATTAGAAGTTTTTCTGCATGGGAAGCACTTAAACATATGAACATATTTGCTTCAGTCGGATCTTGAACCCATATCTGCAGTAACTATTGGTTTTGAACCACTGGGTTATGGAGTGTGGGTAGAATAGTAAAATACAGAGTCAGAGTCAAAAATTATCGATTTTGACATATACTGTCAGTTATTGTTACAAGATCAAGATCAGCTACGTTGGTAATGAATGTTGTGGTTTGTTTCATTATTTTGATTCTCCTTTTCCTTGTAGGATTTATTAAATGTTTTGGTTATACGATTCGAACAGAGACAAATCTATCAAACTAAATATCACAGCGCCTCATTAGTGAGTTGATATTATGGTTATATGAATCTTCGAGGCATACCTACTTCAATACTTGACGAATGGTAAGTTCGATTGTTAATTTTCTGTCTTTGTCTCCCATACTCGTCTATTAATTATGTCTGAAACATAAGCGACCATTTGAAGAGGTTCCAAACAGCAAAGCCAATATGACGCCACTTGATGCAGGGGCGTCTTCTCTTCTGGGGCCATCATACATACCTAGGTCATATTGTGAATACGGCATTATGTTTCTCTGTGTCAGTTCAAACGTTGACGACAGTAGTGTAGTTCTTCCTTGAAATAAGCAACTTGTAATATGAGGTGCAAAATCTATTCCGCATGACCAATTTCAAGAGGATTGTACCAACGGTCAGATAAAATAACCGACAACAATGACATCATAATCAACCACATCTCATATACTATACAGGGTGAGTCTTTGACTTGTACATATATTTTAACCCAAGATTCCTGAGGTCAAAAGAAACACTTTTTTCCTTTACCATTTTTTCCGATTCGGCCCGGTTAAAAAGATACAGGCTGTTGAAAATCGTTAAAAAAATGTGATTTTCGGCTATATCTCGTAAATGGTTGTATCGAAGGAAATGATTTTTAAAATATAGCTTTTTTTTGATGTGATACATCTTCTCCGAACACCAGATTCCATACACATTCTTCTGTTTCTTTGTTATGAACATAACATACCATAAAAATACCAGAAATTCGAAGAAACCAACTCTTAATAGTAATTTGAACGTTCATTGAAGAATATTTGGCTAATTTGAAAAATAAAAGTATTCTTCATATTTTCTCGTACAAAGTGCCGTTTTCGAATAACTTGATCTTAAAAAAAAAAAATTATCTGTGAAATTCAAAAAATTGGGTACTTTGGCTGAATGCAACTCTGTTCTATTTTGGAAAAAAAAACCACAGAAATGAATATTTACTATGAAGTCATGTCTCAGATTTAAGAATTGAAGTACTAGCCAACTTAGTTTGAAAATGAAGTTATTTGAATAAGCTCACCTCAACTCCTCGATTTGATTAAAAATCACTGAGCTTTGGCACAGCTCTGATAATAAGAAGATACTTCACTAAAATCAACATTCTTTTTGAAAAGTCCAGATTATTCATAAAACCCATGTTTAAAAAAGTTCTCACAAAATAGTCCCATTATAATGACAACAATCAATATCCCACTAAAGACTGCTGCTATCGAACAATACTGTATTCTTCTTCGGCTCATTCAAACTCACATCGAAACATATCACTAGGACTAGGTACATACTAGACAAATTTTCATGTGATTGAGATTGAATACTTTTATTCTTTTGCTATTCCATAAATTCATCCTAAGAGCTTATGATTGACATACTTCCAAGAGGGCCATAATTGTTTTAATGTGAAAACAAATTAGGTGAGTTGAAAGAAACCAAATATTCTATTGTGGATATTTACATTGAATACTTCTCATTTATTTTCAATGCCAAAATCAAGATGAATTAAGTAGTAAAGTTGGCTATAATGTAGGTACACATCAACAACAAATTTGATTACAAGTGGAGTCTAACATTTTCCATTGATTACAGAGCCAGAATATTTTACATAATTCCATATTTTCATACTGATGGCTTCAAAAATATTGATACATTTCAATATTTTTATGAGATAGTTGGAACAAATCAAATGCTTCATTTCGTAACAAATATCTTATAACAATAACAGTGTAAACTGTAAATGAAAATTTTAGGTTAGAACTTAGAACATAGATTATTCGAACCGAACTGCTGTGTTTATATTTGGCATCACTCGAAATTTGAAATTCAAACTTAAAACCACAGATTACTATAGTCCGTGTTAGATCTTTCATAGATGAATATTATTTATTTGAGATTTTAAGGTTAATTCTTGCACGAAAAATAAACAACGATATCATATAAATGAAATATAATGAATGAATGGATATGGGTATCAGAGCTAATATGGGTGGTAGCGAGCTCAATTCGTTATAATTATCGAAAATGAAATAGAAATCAAGAGAAGAATATTTAATCTTTAGCGTCAACGAAATTGGAATAACTCATTTATTTGATTATAAACACTACTTTGTTCAACAAATGGAATGTTAAACGTGAGTTTATGATGGTTTTTCTAATTCAGTAGCTTATTTCCAAGGTTCAAGAGGTATATCTTATGCTTGAGAAAACTTCAGTGTTCCGGTTTTCAGGGGTGAATTAGCTCATTTTGAAAATTTAAAATGGCTATATCTTTTTAACAGGGCCGAATCGGAAAAAATGGTAAATGAAAAAAGTGTTTCTTTTGACCTCAAGAACCTTCGGTTAAAATATATGTACAAGTCAAAGACTCACCCTGTATACAGCCGTTCTATCGACAGACCGTAATATAGGAACATTTTTTTATAAAAAAATTGTATCATAGAATCAAAAAAGTTGGGAGTTACGATACTGAATAAAGTCGCAAGCCACCACTGGTTCCAATAATGGCATACTTAGGGGAGTATAAATTTCTCGTCTGCCAAAAGCTCGGCTCGTCACTTTGCCATTTCAATTTAATTTCGAAAATTGTACAGCGAATTCTGGACAACCTTTTATGGACGGAGGTAGGTGTCCTCTTCATTCTGTTTGATCTCTAGTTAAGGGAAAATAAATCATGATGTATCCGCGCTGGCACACACGAAAAACCTTCTCGAATGATATGGATTGAGATTCATGTTGAAGAGTCATTGATTCCTTTTTAGAGGACGTTGGGGAATATGGGGAAGTAATCATAGTTGATGATAATACAAAAAAATCGAAAGAGGAACAATGTGGTTTGAGAACACTCAGTTTTGGACCAAACACGCACATCTGAACGTAACTAATATACATAGGCGTACAACTTTGCTTCCGTTTTTTTTTTCGGAATTCGATGCTTTATTGTTAAAAACTGGTCATACATTTATGATTCTAAGTATTGTCCATGGCTGGCCACTACTTTCTCTCATATATCGGGTAGCGTACGAATCCTGCGTTGAAAAAACTGGTTATCTTTTGAAGCGATCCACGAATCGATCCAATCTTTCACTTCTTCACACAAAGTGCTGGTCAGCCAGACCGTGTGCCATTGATTCGAGGGAATAACGTCAGGGGAATACGGCGGGTGGAGCAGGACTTGACATTTCAATGTTTACAAGTATGTCTTGACCATTTTCGCAACATGGGGTCGAGCATTATCATGCTGCAATGACAATGACGTTGTCATCCTCTAAAATCACTTTATCATGTATATTGTTGTATTGTGGCCTATTGTATTCCAATGCTCGGCCAAAACGAATTAATTGCGTTCGATAACGATCGCCTGTGATTGTTTCAGTCGATTTTAACAACTCATAATACACTACGCCGATCTGGTCGATATTCGGTTTGGCCGTCGACACGGAAGCATGGTCGGGATATCCTAATGATTTTCAGCCACAATTCAATGCAGAAATCCCTCCGTTTTTGCCTTGCAAGTAGCTGTTCACAAGCAAACAAACACCGTTCAACATCTTTCGTCTTCAACTCGTACGGCACCCAATTTCCTCGTTTCTGAATCATTCCCATGACTTTCAGGTGTTTTGAAATGGCTTGTTGCGTCACTCCCAATGATCCTGACAATTCTTGTTGCGATCGGCACGAATCTTGATCAAGTAATGCCTCCAATTCTGCATCCTCGAAAACCTTCTCTCTTCCACGCTGGTCTTCGACGTCAAAATCAGCTTTCTTAAAGCGTTGAAACCACTTTCGGCGAGTTCTTTCACTAATAGGTATTTGAGAGCATTCGTTGAGCCTCAGTCGCAGATTTTTTATATCGAAAGCAGAAAATTAAATCTTCCTCAAATTACGAGAATTTGGCTCGTAAGCTGACATG
This sequence comes from Harmonia axyridis, assembly GCF_914767665.1. Taxonomy (NCBI): domain Eukaryota; kingdom Metazoa; phylum Arthropoda; class Insecta; order Coleoptera; family Coccinellidae; genus Harmonia; species Harmonia axyridis. Next base: position 14,197,049 of record NC_059503.1, read on the forward strand.
TTTAATCGAAAATAACTTCATGATGCAGACACAAATCGAGTAATATTTCGATGGCGTTATGTTTACAAATACTTAAGCTTATTGTTTGACATCTACGATCTATTTATTTCGACTACCACTTACCACTACAGCCATCTATTGCAAAACGGCGGAAGCAAATAGTAATACAGCAAGAGCGATGTTATCCTCAATTGGAATTACTTTGTTTTTCAAGCAAACAGCGAATCGTAAAAATAATTTGGTCAGAAATTCAGCACATTTAGAGCGTAAATTCCCACGAGTACGGCTAATATGAAAACATGATAAATATTTCTCAATCTTATTCAAGTCTTCGAAAACAGAGAGTAATATTACTAATTTTTTTCACCGCTTCATAAATAGTTGTTTTGAGTTCCCTTTAATTCCATATAATTCATTTCAACTAAGGCTCCTGGGGTGGTCTGTATAATAAGACATTCCTTTATTAAAACCCACATATTTGAGAATAATTCATTTTGCAACTGACACATTAATGAAATTAAAATTCATTTCGAGTTGAATGCAAAATATTTTGTTTATGTCTGAAGAACGCACAAAATGGAATATTAAAATTATTATTTTTCTTATTTTCAGCTCGGTCAGGTTATTCTTCGTTAATTTTGAAATAAAGCATAATTCTATTATGCGGTTAGATTATTCACAACATTGTAATTTCTGAGAGGTCGTTCCCTGAACAGATAGCTCATTTCTTCACAATAAGAGTTTGTGGGAAAAATCCGACCTCAAATAATGCCGTTTGAAATATTGCTCTCCTGATCATTTTGAAAATATGAGTTTGATCGAGATGAACTTCAGCATTTAAATGTAACATGACAGTTTCAAGCCTCATGCAAAATTTCATGCTGATCGCGTTACCGAAATAAAAAAAAATCAAGAAGAATATCGGAAAAAACTTAATATTTCAGTAATAACAGTGTAATGGCAATGTAATGGAGTTGAGATTTTGATTTTTGATAGCAGATCAAGGACAACAGTTCCAAATTTGATGCAGAATATCTTGTTGATTGCATCATCAAAACCATAACAAATTCAGACAGAATTACAACTGATTCAACCGCGTTGAAATTTTGCATGTAGATATTCAATGACAAGTTGAAACTGTGTGAAAATTTTTATGTTGATCGTGTCCATTGAACAATTGTTAATCCAAGCTATATATGGAAACAATTCCGTAACGAAAGATCTAACAAGGTCAAAATCTGTATATGTGAAATAACTACACCAATATTCATGACAAATTTTAAGAGGATCGTATCATCAGAAACCTCCACCTAGATTAACTAACCGACAACAATGACTTCAAGATGAACTCACATCTTATTATCATCCTGCGCTCGAAAGTTCCTTATGCCAAGTCAATGTCTTTCTTGTCATATAGTTAATCCCTAAAATTGGTTTTAACTATGTTGTTGGGTTTTTAGTGTATATGAATAAATGTAAATATAAGCAACGACGAATCTTCGATTTCAACGCTCTTGAGTGTAAAGCAGACGGTGAAAGCAGTCCAAAGGTACCATCCGCTCAAGCATCAGCTGGCCAGCTATCTTGACAAAAGTAAAATCATCAGCAGTGAATATTACATAAGTTATTCGATGGATTGAGAGCAGAAACGAAGAAAAATTCAGTGAAATTTCACCAGGACAATGGTCCTTGACATAAATCGATGAAGACCATCGTCAAATTAAACGAAAGGAGCTTCCACCCACCTTATTGTCCAGATCTGGCCTCAAGGGATTATTGGCTTTCTACAGGCCTCAAAAGAATGCTCGAAGGGAAGAAATTTGTCTCTAATAAAAACGTGATTGTCAAGGTTGAAGCCTATTTCAAAAACAAAGACGAATCTTTCAGCAGAAAAGGAATGGAAAAGTTAGATGAGCGTTTGAGTACATGCATCATTCTTGAAGGTGACTATATTGACAAATAAGTTCGAATTATTAAGAAAAAAGTTGTTTTTGCTGAGTCTTATTGACTTATTAGTAAATCCCTGAATTTGGTTTTACGCTGTTGGGTTTCCATATCATGAACAAATTGAAATATTTTATGGGTTCGGTCTCTACTTGATGGAAATATATTACCAAATAAAATAAAAGTAATTTTCACATATATTTCAATGTCAACAACCCTTTTTTTCTTCAACATTTTGGGTCTTTCAGGTAACATCCCGACGGATTAAAATATTTGTGGAAATTACTCTGTTTTATTTCATCCAAATGTAAATATCAAAAACGATTAGACTCGAACGAATGCTCAGATTATGATGGCTCATCCCAGCCAGGTTTAATGTCTTTGTTCTTTTCCATTGTGGACAACCGTATGAGGATTTCCGAAATCCTTATCCTGCATTGTTCCGGAGTGTTTCTAAATCCGGGATGACTTCCTCTCTAAGGCTCAAATATGAGTCATCATCCAAGAGATTTCACGATATATACGATTGCGGTTGCAGTAGCGTTTCAACTTATGGACAAAGGCTTTCTTAACATTCTGGGCACGTTCATTGAATTCCCTCGATTCGAAGACTATCGGCTTGATTGCCCACGATATTGATACATTGTCCGTGATAAAATTGCACGGAAAATCTGATGTGGCTGGCCTTTATGGCTCAACAGAAGGTACGTTCACTCTGGTATCAATTTTTATACAAGGTGTATCAAAAGGAAGTTTATATTGGCTCAATTTGGAGGGGCGTGGAGAATATTTCGACGGTATGCTGGTTCTTGGGAATTTAGTCACTATGCTGCGTTTCTTGGGAGCGGATTGCGCGATGTGCGCATGCAAATTTTACAAAAATGGTAATTCCGAGAATATACGCGAAGAAATTTCTTCGATATTATAGGGTGAATGATGCGCTAAGTATTTCCCTCATTTGGAAATGGGTGAAAAAGTTTGAGGAGACCGGACTAGATAAACCAAAACCTGGGCACCCAAAGTTATTGAGAACAGAACAGAACGTGAAACAATCTTTCGTTATGATCTGGACCCCTTGCGAATGCAATAGTGCAAGTGCTTTCAATGTGCTTAGATCATTGCTACTCTGAATTTTGCACACAATTCAAATGCTGCACCCCTTCAATATTCAATTGTTCTCAAAATCGAAACACCAAAATGGACGACATAATTTTTAAGAAATAATATTTTTTTCAGACATGTAATATATTAAAGGTAATATAAAAATATACTTACAGTTTTTGGTGCTTCCTACATATGCCCACCTGAAATATAAAAAAATATATAGAATTTACGAAAAGAAAATTTTTCTGCAAAAAAAAAGAACGAAATTATAAAATATTTCATATATAGGGTGTTTTTTTTCGAAGTATATAACTTAAAGTTGGCGACCGATTTAACGGCTGTCAAGTGATTTATTCTCAGTTTGGTTTGGCAATTCATCATGAATAGACTCACGCCTGAACAACGCTTGCAAATAGTGCAATTTTATTTCGAAAATAATGGTTCTGTGCGGAATACGTATCGCGCACTACGTCCATTTTATTTTGTTTAGCGATGAAGCGCACTTCTGGTTGAATGGCTACGTCAACAAACAAAACTGCCGCATTTGGAGTGAAGCTAATCCTCAAGTGTATGTCGAAACAACGTTACATCCAGAAAAACTGACTGTTTGGTGCGCTTTATGGGCTGGTGGAATCATTGGTCCGTACTACTTCAAAAACGATGATGGCCAGAACGTTACAGTCAATGGTGATCGGTATAGAGCCATGATAACTAACTTTTTCATTCCTGAATTGAACAACCATGATGTCCAGGAGCTGTGGTTCCAACAACACGGCGCAACATGTCACACAGCTCGTGCCACAATCAATTTATTAGAAGACACATTTGGTGACCGCCTACTTTCACGTTTTGGACCTGTGAATTGGCCTCCAAGATCTTTTGATTTAACACCGCTAGACTACTTTCTGTGGGGCTATGTAAAGTCATTGGTCTATGCGGATAAGCCACAAACCCTTGACCATTTGGAAGACAACATTCGCCGTGCTATTGCCGATATACGGCCACAAATGTTGGAAAAAGTTATCGAAAATTGGACGTCCAGATTGGACTACATCCGAGCCAGCCGTGGCGGTCATATGCCAGAAATCATATTTAAAATGTAATGCCACAAGATTATCTTGCGGATAAATAAAATTCATGTCAATCGAATAATCCATCGTTTTTCATTGCAATTTGAAGTTCTATAGCTCTAAAAACACACCCTTTATAAACACACTTTACACGTACATTACCTAGATCAATGAGTACTATTTCATTAAAATCTCTCTTTTATTGAAAATGATCAAATTTATTTATGTATGTTCATACATTGAATAAAAAATGAATAAGATATTAAGATCATTTGTGAGAATGCTGCTCAGAAATTTCATTGATCTCCCTATAATTAATTGCTGAGTTGAAGACAAAAATGATTGAATTGAGCAAATCATCACGATGAAAGTTTTATGAAATCCACCAAAAGTGTATTACCTCATTATCATACACTGAAAAAAAAATTAAATAGAATGACAATCGTCAACTTGATTTCATTTATACAATTTTTTTTTCATGAAATTTCATTCCTAACGTATACACCTATTCATTGATGTTCATGAATATCACAATTCAAAAATTGATGTTGATTGTTCGTTGTTTCGATAAAATTATTCATTGGATGAAAGAACTTCTTTCATTAGGTGTATTAGGTAAGTCGTACATCAACTGCTTTGGTCAACTTCAAAAAACAGTTATACATTATTGATACAGAGTGCAACCGATCAAATTATGAACATTTGATTGGTTTAATGGAATTGACACAATGAGAAAGTCCATCAATTTGATGAACGAACTCATTGCATTAATGTTTCTATTCATCAGGGGTTGAAAATTGATGGCTGAATTCATCACTACAATTAACTGTTCCAGTGAAATTGTGTACACTTCAGGTGTAGTATATTCATCGAAGGAAGCATAATGTACCATATACATTTCTTTGATTCATACTGAATTTAACTGCTCAAATATTGCTCGTTTATTTATGTTATTATAAGCCAATAAATTTGAGTTATCAAAATACTCCAGCTATTTTTTTATGCTTAATGTATATCTTTCATTTTCATATTCAAAATAGTCTAGATATTCCGTGAGATATACGAAATAATAAACCTGCATATAAAATTTTATAGTATTTTTTATTCAAACGCTAGCGAAAGCTTATTCATGTGGTAATAAATTGAGAAGCCACTGTTGGTATATTCCTCCGTATCAATGGAAAACACGCACTGTCTTATAAATGTTATATTTCCCGAAGCCTTCGATATTAAAAGCTCCAATTTCCGCTATGTGAAATCCTCGAGTGGAAAGTAAATAACACAGTTTTGTCCGGATTCATATTCATGAAATTCTAAAGCTTCCAGAATATTATGGCGTCCTCATTTCAGACGGTGCAACAGCAATTACAGAAAAAATCCAACGTATAAAGAGGGAAACCGAAACCGTCATGTTTTCTTCGGTAAACAGTTTGGAATGGACGTAATTCCAAGGGACGCGTATACACTGTGTCCGTAAAGTATGGGACAAATTCATATTTAGCTAAACAGACCATTTTAAGAAATAATCCTGAAACACGTCGATTTTTGATTTTAATTTACCGTATTTTAAAATAATAATCTAATATACAGGGTGAATTACTTTCGATTAATGACGTCACCGTCAGTTTTTTCAAATGGAACACCCCCATTTTGACTCAATTTTCCGATTACTCTAACTGAGCTGATTCCAAAAATGTATCACATGTTGATTCCAATTGATTCAGGGTGGACAAAAATACAATAGTTTTGTGTGTGGTCATAAAGTAACGCGTAACATTCTTTATTAGTTAAATTGACAATATTATCAAAAATACTTATTGTCTAGCGGCAATTGGTTTGAATGTAACACCCTGTAGTTTGTTACATTTTTATATTAATAAAAATGAGCTGTTTCCAAACATGTTTGGTAATTGTGGTCTAGCAGACAGAATATGAAAGAAATCATTTCTTATCAATCTAAAAAAAACATAGTCGTCTAGTTTTTAGTGATCATTATTTGTTTATTGCCGCTAGATAATAAATATTTTTGATAATATTGTTAATTTAACTAATAAAGAATGTAACGCGTTACTTTGAGAGCACACACAAAACTATTGTATTTTTGTCCACTGTACCAATTGGAATCAATATGTGATACATTTTTGGAATCAGCTGAGCTAGAGTAATCGGGAAATTGAGACAAAATGGTGGTGTTCCATTTAAAAAAATGACGGTGACGTCATTACTCGAAAGTAGTCCACCCTGTATATTAGATTATTATTTTAAAATACGGTAAATTAAAATAAAAAATCGATGTGTTTCAGGATAATTCCTCAAAATGGTCCGTTTAGCCAAAAATGAATTTGTTCCATACTTTACGGACACACTGTATATGGAACGAAATTAGAGGGTTGAATATTCAGACTCACAATACATAGAGCTGGCGATATAATTCGAACCCCATTCTGATTGCAACGTGTAATCAGTTGAAGGGATGTTGAGGATCAATTCAAAAAGCGTGGACAAATAAATTATGGCCAGCAACTGTTGAAATATACACGAAGTTCAATGGGAATTAAATTCAGTAACGCTGTGAGCAGAATATTCAGTAATGGCTACGTTCTGTTTGCACTTTCGGCACAATTATTTGCCATGAGAAATGGTTGAGTTTGTATTGTTTTTTGTTCGTTCCGATCACGCGTATGCGCTAGGCTTTTCAGTGCCTATTTTGACGACTATTTTCATGTCTATTTCTGGACTGATTGATGGATTTCAGCCACGTTCACATTATGCTGTTTTTGACGTTTGTTTCGGTTATTTTTTAGGTTATGTTTTTGTTTTGCCCTATCATCAAAAATGCGACGTAAACGACAGACATTTGGATTAGGGATTCACGACTTGGTTTGATTTTCAAGCTACTTGGCTTGAGCTTGACTTGATTCCAAGTCAAGCTAAATTGAATTTCCATCCAAAAATCATTATATCTCCAAATTATCCGTCACAGACCCCTCAAATAGAAAAGTTTTTTGATCATCGGGTTCTGATCTGAAACATACAGAGGTTTCAAGGGCAAAGCTTACGTCCAGGAAAAGTTGCAGCCTTGGGAATTTCATCCACTTTTTTTTCGAAAATTTCAGATTTTTACCTATAGTTTCTGAAATAATGTACTAATCGCCAAACTGCAAGCATTTTCGTAATCTACATAGTCGAATCAATCAACAAAATGGTATAATAAGCCCATGAAGGAACTTTTAATTTTTTTCAATTTTCTAAGGGTTAGATATGGAAAATTTTACGAAAATTTTTCGACAAAAAATTTTTAGTTGAGATCGAAATTCGGCTAATCAGGGATCGTCAATACTGCACCGCTCATCGATTTCGCGTAGACCTCACAGTTTTAAGGAAATTTGAACTCGAAATTAGGGAAAAAATTGAATTTGCATCCAAAAATCGTTATATCTCCTAAATTATTCGTCACAGACCCCTCAAATAAAAACGTTTTTTGAACATCGAGTTCTTATCTGTACCATAGTGAGGTTTCAAGGGCGTAGCTCACGTCCAGGAAAAGTTGCAGCCTCGGGAATTTCATCCATTTTTTTTTTCGAAAATTTCAGATTTTTACCTATAATTTCTGAAATAATGTACTAATAACCAAACAGCAAGCATTTTCCTGATCTATTAGGTCGAATCAATCAATAAAATGGTACAATAGTCCCATGAAGGAACTTTTAATTTTTTTCAATTTTCTAAGGGTTAGGTATGGAAAATTTTACGAAAATTTTTCAGGTGAGATCGAAATTCGGCTAATCAGGGATCGTCAATTCTGGCACCGCTCACCGAATTTGCGTAGACCTCACAGTTTTGAGGATATTCAAACTAGAAATTTGGAAAAAAAATTGAATTTCCATCCAAAAATCGTTATATCTCCTAAATTATTCGTCCCAAACCCTTAAAATAAAAACGTTTTTTGAACATCGAGTTCTAATCTGAAACATAGTGAGGTTTCAAGGGCGTAGCTTACGTCCAGGGAATTTCATCCATTTTTTTTCGAAAATTTCAGATTTTTACCTATAATTTCTGGAATAATGTATGAATGCCATCTATTACATACAAATTGATCATTTGCAAATTCAAATACAGAAAATGTGGAAAAATTTCCATGGCTATAAAAAATTATTGCTTTTCCGCACTGCTTATGAAACAAGGAATTTACGAACTCTCTTTTATCTCCTTGGAATTTTTAGTGTGTGAGGCGTAACCTACTTTTAAGCAGGGGTATCGCATGGCTAATCCTAAGCTGGAGCACTCAAATCCTCTTCCCTGATAACACAAAGAATATCCCTCTCAATAAAAAAAGAGAAAAATACTACTTACATGAAATTGGAAGCGTTGGCATGCTTCCATATTTGAAATTTATCTTATCTGTATCTAGGTATAATACTAGACAATAGAATCAAATGGAAAAAAATATGTAAAATACGCAGTGGATACCTACTCTGCAATAAGCACACTTACCCACTTATAGGAAGAAAGAGTTAATGAACCAAAATACGAAACTGAGAATGATCATATCAAGACCTCAGCATGAGGCTATGCAGTCAAAAGTTATATTGAAAAGATTTTCAACAGAGAATGAATTGTTGAGAGCTGCAATGAATCTGCTAGATTTGTGAGGATCAAACAAATTCACAGAAATTTCGAATGTGAAACTCTTACAGATTTCTTGAATAGGAAGACCAAGAAGATTTTTGAAAAGGCAAGTCAATCATCAATCAATGAATCATTTGAGAATTTATATTGTATTTCATATCACATACAGGTAATAATGTTTTATACCTCAGTGATGTATTTTGTTTATTTACCGAAATAAACTCCATTATTATTATAACATCCAAATGACGTGCTAAAAAGACTAGTTGACCACAAACTCCTGAAGATTATTTTAAATCGAAATAAAAATGTTTTCATCTGAGAAGTCATCAAAAAGTTTCTTTCATTCTGTATAGAATCGGAAATAAAATGTAATACCACTTCTGACACGATCTAATTGCTCAGATTCAATTTAAGCAGAGAGTCAATTTACCAATCATTCATGGCCATTTTCGATCAAAGACTTAAAATAAATTACAAACAATTGAGTAAAAACACAATCATACCAATTATACAATTCCAGTTAATAATTATCAACTGTAGCTTCAAATGTGAATGTACTCTTTATCAAAAGCTGAAAAATAATGACAAAAGATAACAAACGTACTTTCTATTAATAGAAGAAACGGTATCCACATAATGCATACGTAATTCTATCAAGTGAAAGAAAGCACCCACATGAAACAATTTCAGTTGACCATTAACATCACTTTTCCGTCAACGTTTAGTGTACCTAGTAATTATTTGGACGCTTGGAGCAGAAAATTACCAACACAACACAAAACAACCTGACAGCTTTTCGTGATATACAGGGCCATTCATTAAGAATGTATAATCACTGAATTCTAGATTCTAGATCAAAATATGATGATTCTGCCTAAAATGACTCATGGAAATATTGCTAGTTTCCGAGATATCTGATGGTTTGAATATTATTTATTTTTATTTTCGCAATTATTATTTTATTTTTACAATTTATATTTGGGAATTGGCAGTTTAACTTTGGGCATAAGGATTAACAAAATAGACTTGAAAGCTCTAGTTACACTTGATTGTGTTTAGTAAATTGTTTAATAAATCAAAGCAATTCAATTTTCGATTGCACTATGAGTAAAATAATCGAAAGGTTTTAAAAATCAATAAATTCCACAAAAAAGTTACCCTTATTCGATTCATGTAGCTCGAGCAGTGATATTGATTTATTTGTTTCTAATGAATTCCAAGTTTTTTATTTTTTTTTTTTAGCTCCAACTATCAAAAGGTGAATCACCCTGGGCTATACATTTCATATGACAATAATAATTCCTATAAAGGGGAATTTATTGTCATTCAATCACTTTTTTCACTTTCAAAAACCACAAAATATATCGTAAAATTTTTAGTCATATGACCCTCTACCTACAGGATTTAAAATTCGAAAGATATGGCCCTCCCCTTTCGGATCATAAATTACGAGGTTATTCGTTCTTATTCGTAATCTTTCACAAAGATAAACATTATGTTCGCATGTAAATCGTAAATAGATCTAATGTAGCGTGAAGATAAAAATTCGGCGAACACACGAACCACCATGTAAGACATCACCATATTTCTTTCCCAACATTTCCACTACAAAGGTGCGAAAACACACAGAATGCAAGATTATTCAATGATACCACTATCTCAATTTTTATAAGATACAGGCATGCCATCGGGAAGTAACATTGGCGTCTTATTCTGGGAGAATAATAATAACAATAATTGTGTTTTTGAACAGAATAAGGATCAGGTTATTAGAACAAAACAACGCGAATTTTATTCTTAAATTTTACATCAGAGCTCTGGAGCAAATGTACAAAATATTACATAGGCGTACCTACAACTTGGCTTCCGCCGTTTTTTCAGAAATTCGAGGCTTTATTGTAAAAAACTAGTTATACATTTATGATTCAAAGTATTGTACACCGCTGGCCACTACTTGCCAATTATTGTTGCGTTTGACACGAGTCTTGATTAAGTAATGCCCCCAATTCTGCATCTTAAAGACCCTCCTCTCTTCCACCGCCATGCTGGACTTCGACGTCAAAATCACCGTTCTTGAAGCTTTGGAACCACTTTCGGCACGTTCTTTCACTAATATCTGCTTCACCATAGGTTTTTGAGAGCATTGGATGAGCCTCAGCCCCAGATTTCTTCATATTAAAGCAAAAAATTAAAACCTACCGCTAATGCCGAGAATTTGGCTCATAAGCTGACATGTTTAATCGAGAATAACTTAATGACGCAGACAGAAATCGACTAATATTTCGAAGGCGTTATATTCACGAATACCTAAGCTTATTGTATGACATCTTCGATCTATTTATTTCGATTACCTATCTATTGCAAAAAAACAAGACCACAATAAGTGAATTGAAATTGAATTTGTCAGTGCTTGGTTTAGGTATAGCAGCCTGAATTTTATCGTGGTCTTCCGTGGTTTATTTGCAGTTATATTCTGCTTCAAGTCTCAATCCATTTCGAATTCAATAAGGAAATATCAGAGTGATAACTCCCTTGTGTTTTTCATGATTGAATCCTACCCTTGCACAAACATACGTTTTGACATTAATGTTCGTTAACAGTAAAATAATCCGATAATCTGTTCCACATGAAGTTTTAATGATTCAAAATTTCAATGAAAAAATAATCCGGGATGATCACAAACATTTCGTGTTCGCTCAAAGAGAAATGGGATTCTTTCGAAGATAATCCTTCGTTATTAAATCTAGTTTCGGTATCACCCTAGCTACATCAATATTAAACCCAGCATTTTTGCTGCAACATATCAGTTTTGGGCAAAACTCAAACATTGTTTATACGCAGTTGGAAGCTATAATTGAATAATCAATCAATCAGAGCATTCGTTGAGAGTGGTTGTTGTTCAGGAATATTGCAAATACCGAGATCGAAATGTATGATCCCAACAAATCGATATGTCAAGTTATCTTGATGTTATAACTGTATTTCCAGTCCATTGTTTGGACTAGAAAACGTTCCCATTCTCATTTGGGAATGGATAAAAGAAAGTAATTATTCATGATACTTAAACCCACATGTAGTAGGGCTATCAACCCTAATTGGTTTGTTTCAAAATGAGGAGCAAGGATTACGATGGAGCCGTCATTTTATATGCTATATAGAGACTCTTTCAGGCTAAGCAGGTTGAAAATAATGGGAGTCATAAAAATGCACCAGCATGAGGAATTAACCCTATTCTGAATTAAACATTTTTGCAATGATGAGAGTGTACTCTCATAAAAAAATTTTGGTGATTCCAGGAAGTACTTTTTTGAATTCATTCAAAAACACCTACTTTCTCGGGAAAAATTCGTATCAGTAGTATGGCCAGACTGTTTTCGGTCCGGAAACTGGTTTTTTATACAGGGTGCCCCAAGACCTATTCGAGATCTGAAAATTGGGATTATGATATTGTTCGACATTCTCTACCGAATTTAAAAATTATTGAAGCCTTAGCACTTTCAAGTATACAAGGAATGGGAAAAAAAATTCCGAAAAAATTTGATTTAATTTTTCTAATTAGAAAGAGTATTTAATTGAGAATATGTTTGTATTCGAATCGTTACATTCATCGCAAGTGTTTTCAAAATTCACTAAAAAAGGAGGAAATATGCGTAGTCAGTATTGTTCCATTATTGCTATTCTCAATATCTTGAGCATAAACCGTTTTCTTATATTCGAATTAAAACAATGTGGGAATATTGTGCAAATCCTGAATTTTGGAGAACTCGTCACAGGGTGTTTCAAATATTGTATCAAAAATTGTGATCAGAATTAGCCCATAACTTTTGTTATTCAAATTGAAACCCAATTTTTTATGATTACGTTGGATTCTGCAAAGAAAAATAATGTTCTAACACGTTTATGCTCCCAAATTCAATAATTTCCGAGTCATTCAGGATTTTCTAGAGTCAATTTCATAAGATGTGTTCTATATCAATAAACTGCGTAAAAATGAAAAGACAAAAATTCAAGAAGCAAATTTTGTGAAATTCATATCTCCAAATATTGACTTATAATTTTCAAAACAAAACGTATGTTCCCATGATTTTACCAAATATTTTTTAACGCGAAGTCTTAATCCCAATATCAAATGTCCACCCAAAGGGAGGGTGTGACAGTCTGCCGAAATAAAAAATTCTTTACCTAGCACCTGGCAACCTGTGCGTGTTTTATCTAGGAATCTCAGAGTGATATACATAGATAAAGGGAGCATATGACATTTTCATCAAGCAAATTTTGTTCCCAACATGAACCATCAAATTTGACACGAAGCTCGCGGAAATGAAAACATATCAGTAATACGCCATTTCACTCAATTCGCGAGTTTTTCCACGAAGAACGCACTTCTTATGACCCATAGTGAATCAACGTTTCATATCAACTCAAAATATATTGAGATGAATACCTAAATATATCCAAAATTCAGAAAACAAACTTCAAGCGCGCCAAACGACGTGAAACAACGGATGACACTAGAGGAGTAATAGTTTGCAAACCTTGGATTTCATCAAGAATATACAGAAAATAATAAATATTCTGCATACTATAAATTCGACAATTACGAAAAATATCGGATTCCAAATTTTCAAATTTGCATATTTAATCGGAAATCACTCAAATAAATATATTTCATTCAATATAATATTCATTCATAATGATATAGTAAAATTGTGTATTTGACAATATATCACAATTCGGCAACGCAATCTAACCATGTTGGGGACATGTAAAAATTGCGTATACTCCTTTATCTATGTTTATTACTCTTTGTTAGGAATCAAACCAGCGCGGTAGAAATAAATTTATATAAAATTTGTCTGCACGCCAAAAAACTATTTACCTCATATTTATTACACAGACGCTATAATCCATCATTTTCGAATGAATTTATTTATTCGCATTTGAAAAAAACTAGCCTCAAACGAAGTTAGGATTATGTGTTAATAATCCCAACCGCTAAGCAAACTACATCCAATATAAAATCCTCAGTATAATGGATTTATGTAATGTTTTTATCCAGTAACTTTTCTCTATTCACTTCATTCGATAACATAGTACTCCATCAAATTATCATGACTATAGAGTGCAGTTACGTGCTAATTCCATTAAACCCTTAGAGTTTGAGGAAAGTCTGCTAATCAGTTTAGGTGAACTGTGATATCTTTCAGGGAAATCGCCTATCCAGTAGAATAAAACGCAACTGCTCTAATGAGAAATTGCCGTGCGTGTTACAAGAAGGTCGAAATCGACAATTTACAAATCACAGAACGACAGGTTCGTTTATGGAGGCTACTTTTCCTTGGGGGCCCATTTTCCTCAGCAGAGGTGGCTACAAAGTGGTGGTTTGGTGCTGTCGAAAAGGCAGTAACAATGAACCCATTTTATCGACTGAGGAAAACCAATCTTGTGCTACGTTTTGCTTCACTAAATCCAAGGAAAAATTCATTATGTTGATTTATCAGAGTATTAGACGTAGATAGAGGGAGTATATATCAATAAGCAAATTATGTCCCCAACATGAACAATGAAATTTGACATGAAGCGCGAGGAAATGAAAACATATCAGTGCTACGATATTTTACTAAATTCGCGAGTTTCTCCACGAAGAACTCATTTCTTATGTCCCATAGTGAATCAACGTTTCATATTAACTCAAAATATATTGAAATAAAAACCTAAATAGATCAGAAATTCAGAAAACAAACTTCAAGCGCGCCAAACGACATGAATTAACTGATGACATTAGGAGAGCAAAAGTTGCCAAACCTTGGATTTTAGCAGGGAAATACCAGAAAATAATAAATATTCTGCATACTATAAATTCGACTATTAGGAAAAATATCGGGTTCCAAATATTCAAATTTGCATATTTAATCGGAAATCACTCAAATAAATATATTTCATTCGATATTATATACATTCATACCGATATAGTAAATTTGTGGAATTGATAATATATCACAATCCGACAACGTAACCTAACCATGTTGAGGACATGTAAAATTGCGTATATTCCCTCTATCTATGTTTATTACTCTATGATATTTCCCAAATGAAAACTCTCCTTCGAAATTTTAAGCAAATAATCAGAATTGGTGACAGAAAAATCAGGAAATCCGTATCATAGAAAAAATGATAAAGTAAACTTTATGGATCGAGAAGGAACAGAATCAGAATAAAAAGTAGAACTTGTTTTTGTTACCTTGAGATTTCGCACGCTTTTTAGTTCACAGAACGGGGATTATAATGAAGGTAGGATTTTATCGGTATTAATTATCTAGCAACACAAAATGAACTCCCCGCTATGTTCAGCATCCGATATCAGTGGATCAATTACTTCCATATCAAACCTAGGCGTCTCCGGAATCATTGATCTGGAGGGCAGGAGAATAAACAAAGTGAACACAAGTTAGGTGAGCGGCTGAACTAGGTCGATGTCTGTCGGAATTTTTCTGAGGTGAGCGGTTGAAATGTCAAGGGAATAATGTATGAAGTCATATAGAGACGAGGTACTCTGAAATAACAGTAACTTTCTGTAGACAAAAAAAAACTGGATCTCTCTGATGGGAAATTTTTGTTTTGATATTTTAAGTTTTTATAAGCCCAGCTCAGACGTGTGTATCGAATAAAAAAATAACGGTAAAGCGAGATACGAGGGTTTTGGGAGACTCGGAGAGAAAAACGTTTGGTCTATTTGAGATAATGGAACAGACTCATAAAAAGGTACAAACATCAAACCTTTTATCTTATGTTTGAAGTTTCCATATAAAAGAAAAGTATTTCCACTATTCTTCAGAGCTTTTGGGAATAACAGTGTTTAAGACAAGAGTTTCGAAATAACCCCTGTCAATGAAAAAAACTACACAAAATGGCGAATGCGCCAGTTTTAAGTTTAAGCTCATTTTCAAAAAGTTACCATTTCAACGCTTCACTAAGCTAAAAACCTTCAATGGAGCATACTCAATAACTTTTCAAAGTTTCATAACTTTCAGTTCAATTGCGTAGTAATTTATAAAGGACAAACATTCTTCAAAATCCCCATAACAAAAATTATTGTATTCAGTTTCAATATTTTAGGAGACTGAATGTGGAAATATTTAATAACTACGTGAATACTACAGTTTGCATTCATATACATTTTTCCAATATTTCTTTCAGCATACATCTCTGGATTCTAAATAAGCTGTTATAGGACGAAAGGAAACCCTAAAACTAATTAGAGGAAACGATGGATTTTTATCAGGTGTAATAAGAGCTAAAAGGAGTAGCATTAGGATTTAGGAAAGAACAAAAAGGTCTCCTTAGACTGGCTTCCCGGACATTGGGGAATCAGAGGAGATGAAGGAGCCAATACTTCCTTTGTAGGACCTGAACCTTTCTGTGGCTTAGGGAAACAGATATACAAATAAAAGTTCGGGAAAGAGGAGGCTTACAGGGAAGTACTGTGGCAAAATCTTGAGGTTGAGTCGATGTATCGAAATGAGCGTAGTGGAATTTCAGTAAGCACCTTGTGAGATTATGTCTGACCTAAAAACATGAATATATATCATGTGGGGGAGGAAGAAATCTCTTTGGAACACCTGGTAGCGGAATATCATTGCTTATGCAGACAATATCTGGTTTCTGAATATTAAGTTGTTTGGAATTGGAATTCTCAAAATCAATAATTCCTCCATCTGAGCAAAAAATTTGGAGCAACCAATATTGGTTTCATTATTTATTATTCCTGATAATGAAACTTTGGAATCGTTCAAGGATAAAAAAAACACCCCCTGAAATCTGCACAGGTTTGGACTTCAAACAAAAAATCAAATAAAAAAAGCCGTCAGTCCGCAGATTTTCTCAGAAACTATACTCTATTTGCAAGAAACCATATTCGTGAAACAATACAGTCCTTCATCCTGATTTAATTGAAAGAATTGATGAATTGCGATAAAATATGGAATCCTGACTGGAAAAGAATATTCTATAAGATCAAAAGATCCAGGTAGATCAGTTGATCCAAGAACTGACATATTCATTCCTGGTGACAATAGAATTCTTTATAACAACATGAATTATATTATTTTAATTTCATGAGGATTATTGAAGTGATGGGGGAATATTATCTCTAGAGGAAGACATATAGATCTAAATCTTTGTGAGAAGAAAAATAAACCATTAGGTGTACAACTTTTCTTCCGTCGTTTTGCAATAGATGGCTGTAGCGGTAAGGGATAAATAGATTGTAGATGTCATCCAATAAGCTTAGGTATTTGTAAACATAACGCCATCCAAATATCAGTCGATTTGTGTCTGCATCATAAAGTTTTCTAGATTAAACATGTCAGCTTATGAGCCAAATTCTCGTCATTTGCGGGAGGTTTTAATATTCTGCTTGAATATAAGGAAATCTGCGGCTGAGGCTTATCGAATGCTCTCAAATACCTATGGTGAGGCTGCTAATAGTGGAAGAATTTGTCGAGATTGGTTTCAAAGCTTCAAGAACGGTGATTTTGACGTCGAAGATCAGCATGGCGGTGAAAGAGAGGTTTTCGAAGATGCAGAATTGGAGGCCTTACTTTATCAAGACTAGTGTCAAACGCAGCAAGAATTGGCAGAATCATTAGGAGTGAAGGATCAAGTCATTTCAAAACGCCTGAAAGTCATAGGAATGATTCAGAAACAAGGAAATTGGGTGCCTTACGAGTTGAAGCCGAGAGATCTTGAACGGCGTTTGTTTGCTTGTGAACAGCTGCTGACGGATAGGATTTCTGCATCGCACTGTGACCAGAGACGAAAAATGGGTTCATAACGATAATTCCAAGCGCAGAAAATCATGAGGATATAGCAACCATCCTTCCACGTAGACGGCTGAACCGAATATTCACGGTTCCAAGATCATGCTCAGTATTTGGTGTGACCAGCTCGGCGTAGTGTATTATGAGTTGTTGAAAAAGACTGAAATGATTGATGAATTTCTGTAAATTGGCAATAACTTCAGGTGTCATTCAGAATACACAAAATAAACATATAAAACACCTATAAAAATTCTACGACCTAATTATCTCGCGTTTTTCTCGTAAATCTGAATCTGCGCTACGTCTATGGAAAGTAGATTTTCCTCGGGCGAATCAGTAAAACGAGAGAACTTTTCGGGATGTATAGGAAGTAACCCGGGTCGTATCCCTGTATCTATCCTGGATATCCGGACTGAAGTCTCCATCGGAATAGATAGTCAGAAATTTTCTCGTTTGTACGCGAGCTTCAGGACGTGATAGTCGTGTCGTAACACTTTCCGTAATTCTTGCAATACATTTCACTGGATCCTGGAGACTTTCCATCCTTCTCCTTCCCGATTTCGGTATGACTTCATTCGGGAATATGGCTTGCTGAGATTCCGCAATTACTGCTCAGTTGTAGTTGTAGTTTTGCCGATATAGACGTGTCTTACGATCGAATAGGACCATGAAATCTTAGATGACGAAATGCACTGCAAGTTTTAACCTTATAACTTATGTTGCCTCATTTCTCATTGAATATATCAACTAATTCCCGAGAAATCTAATGATGCAGAACGAGTGCTCACAAATACTACAAAATATACAGTGTGGTCCAACCTCGGAGTAATAAACATAGATAGAGGGAGCATATTATGTCATTTTCAGTAAACAATTTTGTCCCCAACATGAACAATTTATATGTTTGCAAATATGTATTGTATGATCGTGTTGATTATAACATGTGTTTTTTGCGAGGTATATAACTTTAAGTTGGCATTACTGTTCAAGATGGCGACCGATTTAACAGCTGTCAAGTTATTTATTTTCAGTTTGGTTTGGCAATTCATCATGAATAGACTCACGCCTGTACAACACTTGCAAAAGTGCAATTTTATTTCGAAAATAATGGTTCTGTGCGGAATACGTACCGCGCACTACGTTCATTAGCGATGGAGCGCACTTCTGGTTGAATGGCTACGTCAACGAACAAAACTGCCGCATTTGGAGTGAAGCTAATCCTCGAGTGTATGTCGAAACACATGGTTTCAACCAGAAAAACTGACTGTTTGGTGCGCTTTATGGGCTGGTGGAATCATTGGTCCGTACTTCTTCAAAAACGATGATGGCCAGAACGTTACAGTCAATGGTGATCGGTATAGAGCCATGATTACTAACTTTTTCATTCCTGAATTGAACAACCATGATGTCCAGGAGCTGTGGTTCCAACAAGACGGCGCAACATGTCACACAGCTCGTGCCACAATCGATTTATTGAAAGTCACGTTTGGTGACCGCCTAATTTCACGTTTTGGACCTGTGAATTGGCCTCCAAGGTCTTGTGATTTAACACCGCTAGACTACTTTCTGTGGGTCTATGTAAAGTCATTGGTCTATGCGGATAAGCCATAAACCCTTGACCATTTGGAAGACAACATTCGCCGTGTTATTGCCGATATACGGCCACAAATGTTGAAAAAAGTCATCGAAAATTGGACGTCCAGATTGGACTACATCCGAGCCAGCCGTGGCGGTCATATGCCAGAAATCATATTCAAAATGTAATGCCACAAGATTATCTTGCGGATAAATAAAATTCATGTCAATCGAATAATCCATCGTTGTTTTATTGCAATTTAAAGTTCTATAGCTCTAAAAAAAATATCCTTTACAAACTGAATTTCAACTTAGTCGAATCAATTGTTACGTAAATATTGGGTACTTGACTATTTTTGATATTTTGTTTGAATTTTCTATGATTTTAATGCCGCAATCAAGATGAAATTTGACATCGAACTTGAAATTGGTATTATATTTCATCTATATACAAAATTTACATTCAGTCGAATATGTTGGTACTGAAAAAATAGTTTTTTTTCGATTTTCTCCTCGAATAATAGTCTCGATTTCTGACGACGCTATAATCCTAAATTTTTATGTTATTCTATATATCTGATATATGTCATCTATAAAACGATTTATTCAAAAGTTTAAAGGCACAATTTCGAAGCAATCCTTCAACAATTTTCATTTCCTTTCAAATATGATCTCCAATATCCAGTCTTCTGAAACGATATCGAACCATAAAGATTGATATCGCTCAGCAATTGATTTGTATACCGAATTCCATGCAATTAGCTCTTATAGTCCCCGAGAAAAGCTCTGGACCGTGAAAATTGATTATATATTATTATTTACCGAACTCACTTAGAGCTGCGCATTCGCCAATTTGTTGCACAAAGCTGAAATATTTGATTTTGGAATGAATGGATGAACTGCGAAAATATAGAAAAATTCAATTACACGTTTATTGAAATGGCAATCCTCTATAAATGAATTTTCGATATTGAATTCATTGTTGAAAGGTTATTCTCATTGCTCTATTACACTGGTTGGTTTAATATCCGTCAGTAATATTGAAATATTTGACTTCTTTATATTGCTTTCAATATTTGTACATTGTCTGTTATAACAGGAAAATTTTCAATTTCAGCATGCTCATTTTGAACAATACCTTCATGGAATAATGGAATTTGAAAAGCCAGGTTATTTAGGCATATTTTACAGATCCTACTCATTGGAGTGGAATTAATGTAGAAATATTAATTTTAAAATTTTGTTATTTAATGAAAATGGTTGGAACAAAGTAATTTTCACAATTTCATTGAAAAAATTGTGACAAATATTAAAATATTTGTGAAATTTACTTTGTATTATTTTATTTATTAAATATTGAATTGACTCGATCTTGACTTCTTGGAAATTCATTTGAATCTGAAATGAATAATATGCTTCTTCAGATTTTTCATTTGGAATAATTCTTAACTCAAATAATTATTCATAATATAAAATCTCAAGAGGTGTGGCGAAACAATTGTTATTTATTTAATTAAAAAGTGGAAATAGGATAATTTTCTCATTTAATTTCGATGTTAATTTTCAATTTCCGAACCGAGGTTCAGCTTATCAAAAAGATTTAAGGGCTGTTGAAAACCCATAGCAAAATGAATCGACGATATTATAGTTTGTTTTACTCCCTATAATTAGAAAAGGAAGAATATGTCATTGAAAGATTCAATTTCAATTACTATTAATTGGAAAAAACATGAATGTTTCAATTTCAATTAATATTAATTGAAATTGAACCTTTTCATTGCGTGTTTTTTCTTTTTCCACTATATTCCATAGTCATGAAAAACGTTCATACATACATGAAACTTTTAATTATGTGTTTTTTTTCACTATACTCCATAGTCATGACAAAGGTTCATACATAAAATGATTTTCTTGTATTCGTCTGATCGCGAGTGGAATGGGAATGACAATTTTCCCTTTTATGTCAAACGATGTAATAAATACGTTATCGTCCAATGTCAGAAAACTGAGATGATGCATTGCGGAAAGTTTTTTAATAAATAGTTAATTTTTTTGCCGGCACAGAGTAGTAGGTTCATCGTTTCATGTTTGTCTCAGGAGCATAAAACGTTCCTGTTTATCCGAATGCTGTTTCATATGTTCATTTCACGGAACGTCAGGACAAACAGAAACAAATTATGAAACTTACTCTTGAAGAGCAAATTCAGACGTGAAAATTTAATTTACCGAGTCAGTCGAGCAAGAGATAGAAAGAGAGGGAGAGAGAGAGAATATAATGTCAACTGAATAATAAAATGAGTTTTTGATGAGGATTACTAATGTGACATATATGTGGAAGAATAAATGCGAATATTATTACACGGAATATACCTCATTTTCTGTCTGAGTGTATCACTCGTAGGGGTTTAATGAAATCAAAACAAGTTCTGTTCTGAAACAGAAGACAAAAGTGACATTCGTATTTGTTAGATTTATTATCTACCAATTTTATACTCCTCTTTCAATGGAAAACTCATTTTCCTTATTTTTATGCTTATGTTTTTTCAATCCTTTCAATTTGTACAGTTATAATATCCTTGCAATTTTTGTGATAATCTACAGTGTTTTTTGAACGGACGTTCTCCAAACAGATCGATATGATTTTGTCACAATATCTCAAATTTTTGAATTTTGGGACCGAAATGGTCTCAATTGATGAGGTTTGACTGACGAATTCGTTCTCAAATTCAAGTCTGTCAGTTGAGATTTTGCGTGTATATACAAGGTGAGACTGACTAGTACATATATTTCAACCGAAGATTCCTGAAGTCGAAAGAAACACTTTTTTCCTTTACTATTTTTTCTGATTCAGTTATTGTTTCTCACGTATAGCTGGCATACTGGAGTTAACCGGATTTTGATAGAATTTCATATTCGGGAAAGACTCATCACATCAATAAAAACTATATTCCGAAAATAATTTCCTTCGATTCCACTCTATTTGTAACTAAAATTTCAATTTTTATGGATTTTCAACAGCCAGTATCTTATCAACCCAGAAGAATCGGAAAAATGGTAAGGGAAAAAGTGTTTTCTTTTTACCTCAGGTATCTTCGGTTGAAATATATATACAAGTCAAAGACTCACCCTGTATATAATGACAATTTCAAGCGGCGTGCAAAATTTCAGTGAATAATAACAATTTCAAACCAAAAAATTGCATATGTGTGGTGTGCAAAAATTTCAGTAATGATTCAATTATTTTTGCTTTTACAATTTCATTTGTCCGTTAATATTGAACTAGAAATAAATTCCTTCTTATGTTGCAATACGTTACATACTCCGTTGCTGTTATTAACAATAGGTACTACTTTCAGAATGTATCAAGTTACACAACTGTATAATGTGATAAAATAATCTCTATTAGTAGATCAGAAGTGTTGATTTCAATAAATACTCAACACTTAACTGAAGGATTTCCCAACGATAAGGTTTGCAATTGAAGGTTAATATGATTAGTAATTAATATGTAGAGAAGAAATATTCAGAAGATTCATTTGAAGATTTATCAATCATATATCATTAAAAAAATGTTTGAAATGAATTTTAGTAAGCTTGATGTTCCAACACATAAATTCATTTTTGTATCATTTGAATGAATTAATTTCTGTTCCATTGAAGCTTTTAATTTAGAATAGTCATAATTCACAAGCTATGGAAGTAAAACCAGACGAAAAAATTGATTTAGGGGGATAATAACAACATATATTTCGATCATTAATTTCATGTTGCATAATTTTCCTCAATAAATCTATTAAATTTGATGCTTCCACAGCAAAACATTCCTCATATATCAACCAATTCCATTCGGTTCAAAGAGGAAATGATAATATTGCCCGGCATATTAATATTTCAGATGAAATGATCCCTTTTATTTCATTCAGAAAAATGAAAATACATGATTTTTTTTTTTTTGGCAAGAGGTTTTCGAATATTTTCAATATTTATCTATCTGCAATAGAAGAGTTGTCATTTTTGTTGATTATTACAATGATGAATTGTCCCGAGTTGCACCTCATTTTGAAGTTTGAAGTTCGTGCTTAGCCTTGCTTTTGAGATAATAAACATACTGTATCGGCTTATTCGAAGAAACATTTTTCCAATTCATCTTCATCATAAAAATTCATGTAATATCGAAACAAAAAGCCTTATATTTCAGTAACAACAAATCCGATCGAGTTGAGATTTTGCATGTATCTAAAGTTCCAATTTTCAAAGAATAGCAATTCCCAGATTCGTACCAAATTTCGAGTTGATAGCGGCTTCAGAACTATAGAAAATTCCAACGAAACATCCAAAAAAATGAAAAAATCACTTTAATGACATCAGGAGCTTTTGACCGCTCGTCCATTCATACACCAATTGGATCCTTGTAGACCACAAATGCCTAAATACAGGAACCAATTGGCGTATGAATGATCGAGCTATCAAAAGTTCCCGCCTTCGCTTCAGTGATTTCCTTATTGTAAATATTCAGAGTAAGAAATGTGAAAATTTCAATGTGATGTTTGGAAATAATTTTCTTATGTTTATTGGATTTTGAAAATTTAACCCGGAAGAAGTACTCCGAAACAAAATCAATTCTGAATAAATCCAGAGTGAATAAAATAAAAGTTTCTTCTCTGAACAAGAATGACTAAAAGCTTTCAAACAAGGTGCAAATTCTACCCTAATTCCCTATTGAAAAATTCAATAAGTTGGCGGTGCAATATGTTGGGGAGAAACATCACATGCTACACAGATAAAAGTTACGTGGTTCTATATCAATAAATTTGTATTCTCGAAGTTCATTCATATCACTTTATCTAGAACACCCCATATATCCTTTTGAATTCAATTAATTCTCAATATTATAAATCATACTTTCCACTGAAAACTTCTCTCCGATAAGAAAAGCAATTTCACGAAATATAGAAGACGTAATAGGAAACGAATTCCTTCACGAATGATAAGACGTTAAAAATAATTTTTTCTGTTTGAGTTGAGGAAATGAAAAGTATTCGAAATTAGCTACTCCATGGAATTCCTTATTGGAACTCTGCAAATTACGGAACTCCTCAACCTTAATTTTAATCGCCAGAGAGAAATGGTGAAGAAGCAAACTCATAAAACTTACCCCACACTTTTTGATGCGTTACAAATTACTATTAAACTCAACTAACTTCGCCCAATTTATTTTGTTCAACTTTATATGATGCGAATTACCGCTATATATCAGTAAAATAAATATTGCCATACCTACTTTGATCAAGCTAAATTGCATTAGAATCGCGTCTGAATTATCCCTGACGATCTCATTTCAGCCTGAAAAAACTAATCTCTCAAAAGGTTACCACACATGTCACGGTCATACTGGACAGAAGTTCCTCTCTGAGCGAAATACGAAAGGTGGCACACAACGCAACGGTAGAGCAAAGAACAACCCTCAACTGAGCAGATTCGGAGGCAAACTGACTGGCATGGAGGCATACAAGAATCGAGGAGCATAGGGAGCGTCGATAGAAGGGAGGGAAGTGAACTTGGAGGCTTATCTCATCTGCTCATCTTTAAGGTGAGATTACTGACCGGAAGATGTGGAAGTGTTACCGACTCAACTGGCGGAAAATGTACGGAATGATGAAAAATAGGATAATAGAATTAGGCTAAGGAAGAACGATACGGAGTGGGAATAATGAACGAAGGCTTGGAATATTAATGAACGAAAAACGAAAAAGTTTCCACGTCTCAAATAATTTCCAAGAAAATTGGAATGACTTCATTATCGTTCTATATCTCATCGAATTTCCAATAGGACGATGAAACCTACAAAATTGCTGTTTGGAGGTATTCAGAGGAAAATTCGCGAGAAACAATGACTTGGAATTGATACTGTTCGTTCTTACGTCTAGAGGCCATAGAAATGTTTTATCAGTATTGGCAAAGATACGTCTCGATAATGTGGATATCTAATGCAAGGAACAGAGAATCCCTTTAGTTAATTGAAAATATCCCATTAGTTAATTAAAGATAGTATGATAAAGTCATTTGAACAATTCCCTTTCCAACATTGCTTTGAGGGAAGAGGGGTACAAGTAGACGTGTTCAAAATGATTCGGATTAGTATTATTGTCTGAGTTATTCTAGGGAATGTATTACCAAATTTTCATTTTGCGATGTTTTCTCGGTAACATCTTGATTATAATTCGACCAAGTTGATCACTGTTGTATTCGAGTTTGGTTACGAAGAAACAGAGATTTAAAATTTTCAATTTAAGATCCACACAGCTGGTGTGATGACATCCTTTTTCTTCAAAAAACATTTTTGTCTACAAGAATTACCATCAATCACTACAGATCCTAACACATTTTCTCTCAAAACAGCAATAGGTTAATACGTTTAACTTTTTAGGATATTGCGTCGAATTTTTATTTTTTTATTTACCAATATCTGTCTCCTGAAAACTTGTGGTGACCAAGGAGAGAAAATGAGGATTGAGCGGTAAAGAAAATACTTCATATAAATTAATTATTTGCTTGAATTCTTTCTCTCATAATCTCACAAAATTTCATTCTCCTAATACACTCTTCTAGGAAATTTTTTTGAGTAGTTTACAATTTATAGGATTTATGTTTTTTTTAGAGCTTTCCAGAAAATCGATTTCTTGAAGAACTTGAGGGCTTGACATAGGCTCATTTGCTTTTACAAAGATACATACATTTAATATTCAATGGATTCTACCCTCATTTGATGGAAATTCATTATTTAACTCCATATCTACTTTTTCTGCAGGGACAAACTACACATTTGCAACCAGATTTTCCGTATTGATTTTAAGGACGAATAATATTCAGGGAACGAGCGCTCAAAAAACGAAAATGGTGCATACAAATTTTTCGAACAGTTAATTATTTTGAGTCGTTATCAGGCATCTAAGAGGAGTACCTACGAGATGTTCACAAAAGATTGTTACATCCTAGTGGTCGTTTGGGTTAGTTTTTTTACCGCTATCCATAGATGCACATTCAAGAATAAAACATAATTTTCCGTTGAAATTATAATCCTTCATCCTGATTGTCATCTTGCAACAGCAATTGTTTGTTCTGCAGAGCAGAAAATATCTTATTGTTTGCAATCATCAAATGAACTTATAGTTACGTTTCTATTCAAGAAGTACCGGTGTTTAAAGTATTTGAAAAGGTTCTCGAATATTTAAAAGAAATAATTTTTTAATCGAATTGTCTTTTACTATGAGTTACATAAATCTTACAAAAAAAACTAGATTTGTGAGAAAAATCACGAATTAGTACGATATGAAAAATTACCTCTTCGAAGAAACCATTAAAAGCGATGAAATACAATAAAAAATGGTGAAGAATACAGTAATCGATTCCTCAAAATGTATATCATGTCAAAAAAATGCATACTTCGGAGACGAAAAAAAGCTCATTAATTCCTTGACAGCTATCTATATTTATCTTATTTCATTTGATATTTGCCTCTCCTCCTAAATGTTGGCAGTTAATTGATATTGTGCAGTTATCAAAATTGCGAATTTATGACTAACTAAAATCAATAAAATTTTTGTCTCTGTTTCTATATTTTTTAAATTTTCTGCATTTAGGTATGTTCCTAAAAGGCGTTGAATCGATATAATTCACAGTGAAAAAAAATATCGAGATCAGTATTTGGATGGATGGACACGTCTTGCATGATATGCCGAGTTCATGAGAAACAATTCAATAGTAGTGTTTTTTTGTCAGACTGAATAACTGAACTCGGTAAATTATATATGACAACAGACATAAACTCCCCACAATATCATTGAGAACAACGATGTATTCTTAAGAAATTGGGTTGTGGTTAGCACTTCCGTGTAGGTGAAGACATATATGAACCGGTTATCTTAAATGGTGCCATCAATGGTGCAATGTAGAGATGAATAATGATAGCAGTCATTTGTTATTGAACTGGATGACGAAGAATTTCAAGTAGGGTATTATCAGAACGCTAGATCCAGTGGAGAATGAACCATTATTTTAAAATCCTAACTCATCAATTTCCAACTATTCACGAGGTTGCCATAACAGTTATCTTTCAAGTTAATATTTTTTGAATGAATTTCCGGATCAGATGTAGAATTCCACAAATAAAAACTATCCAAATAATTTCAGTGTTTTTTAATGGCGTATCGTTCGATTGAAAAAACTAAAAAGTAGGAAGTAGAAGTTTACATTCTCGTATTCTGTTTCAATACATGTACTTGATTCAGTCATGGATCATGAAATGACGTGATATCCTCAACACATTGGCATTCATCACTTTGTTGAAAATATTTTCTCCAGGAAACGAAAAATCATACAAAAACAATAAATGCACACTTGATGATGAAAGGTCGATTTTTCATCATCAAAGGAAAACATTCTGCATTCCAATTTGTCTATTTCGGATGATTTTCCGAAGAATT
This sequence comes from Harmonia axyridis, assembly GCF_914767665.1. Lineage (NCBI taxonomy): Eukaryota > Metazoa > Arthropoda > Insecta > Coleoptera > Coccinellidae > Harmonia > Harmonia axyridis. Next base: position 14,224,676 of record NC_059503.1, read on the forward strand.
TTTCGACATAAATGCTTCGCCTTCTTGCTACCATATTTTTTTCTCTTTAGCTCCACGTTTTAAAAAATGCGTGTCAACATTTTGAAACAGAGAATTGAGTCTGGATCGAGATAATGAAGTTAAAGTTATACTAAAATTGTTGTTGTTCGAAAAATGGATAAAAACGAGTTTCGTGTACTGATACATCATTCGGCAGTTTTTTCAGAAAACAAAATCCACCAAATGGTTTGAAGCGATGGTAAATTCAAGTTGCGATCTGTTAGAGGGTTATCGCGTACCCACTACAGATAATTCTATAGCATTAAATTATCTGAGACAACTCTGGGCTCAAAATTCTAAAATTACAGACATTCGAGGCAAATTGATAAGCCTTTGGAAGTAGTGAGTGAAAAGCATCTCAATTAAATGTATATTGGATCTTAAACCGAATATGCTTTTAATTATTCTATTTTCCATCCACGATGTAGATCACAAATTTTACTATCTGGTAGGTATCACAAATAATGTCATTAAGTTTAAAGTGCATCCTTAATTGGATTATGTAAGCTTCGTCCTGCAATTTTCCACTGCCACTATCTATATTTCCCACTCAATATCTGTTCAGAAGTTAACCTTCCTAGAAAGCCATAAGACTTCTCGTAGACTGACAGAATTCATTACTTGTTGTCTTAAACTGATAATCTACCTCATATAAGCATTAGTCGATTAATAGATAATTACAACATGTACGTGATTAAGCTCTTAGAAATTGAAGACAATGGTAGGTAATAGACGTAGAATAATCTTTAAAAAAAAACGACCGAATCCAAATGATATATTGTTCTGTGGAATATTCAAAAAGAACTGTTATAGGTAGCTAAGTATAATTAAACCATTGTTACGATGATGTTGAAGTTTTATTGATAAAGTGTGAAAAGTGCAAGTGAAAGTGGTTTTATTTGTATTTCAGAAGAAAGCTTCTTCATTTTCATGGTCAATAATGATTAAAGGTGCCAAAATATATCGTAACCATGATTCATTAAATTCGAATTATTGTTACCATTGTCTTTTCTTGAGAACTTGGATCTTTATTTATGGTGAAATGAATAATTGAATATAATATCATATATAATAATCAGGAATTATTTCATCATTTAACCTTATTATTTTTTATCGCTTTTTCTAGAATATTGTGATGCCAAGAACCAATTGACATAACAAATAATTGCTAACTCATTAATTTGCAATGCTTGAATGTGAAATATACTCATGTGTATATTGAGCTGCAAAAACCTTTTTTCACGTGATCTACTAACTGCCAAAGAAACACCCAGAAGGAGCTTTTTAAATTTGAATTTGGTTTTGGTAAAACATAGATAGTATAGGAAGAAGTAAATGATTGGATTTGGAGGAAAAAATCTTGAAGGTTTTTTCATATAAACAATTTTTGTTACTTGAATATTCTAGTGGTTTTTTCCAAGTTTTTTTAAGTTTTACAACAAACCAGCTCTTCGAGGATTGTTAACTTGTTATTAAAATGCCTAGAGCACGTGAATTTGAAAGAGGTCGAATAATTGATCTACGGGAGGCGGGTTTGTCATTTCGAGAAATCGCTAACCGTACGAACAAAAATCCAACTACTGTAATGAGATGTTGTGATAATGCCCAAAATCGAAAAAGAGTAGGCACAAATGAAGTTCAAGATCGACGTCTAAGACATAAGTCTTAGACGTCGATCTTGAATGGCCATAAGGCCATTAGAGACCGATTTGCAAGAACTCGATCTTTAGCTGATGAGTGGTTAGCAGAACAAGGCCATCCTACTGACCCAACGGTTTACCGCCGGATGAGATCTTTTGGACTGCATCATCTTCATCTTGTCTTTGTTACCTCTGACGGTTGATCATCGCCGGCAACGATTACAGTGGTGCAGATAGCGTCAACATTGGAATGTGGTATGGCATCAGGTCGTCTTTTCTGATTAATCTCGATTCTCCTTAGGTACACATGATGGCCGATGAGGATTAGACGACGTCGGGGAGAAAGACGTGAACCTCAGTTTGATGTTGAGCGTCATGTACACCGGACAGTAGGCGTTATGGTATGGGGCGCTATCGCACATGCAACAAGGTTGCCTCTAGTCTTTATTTGAGATAACATGACAACGTTGCGTTACCTTCAAGAAATAGTAGATCCATATGTTTTCCCTTGCCTTAACCGACTCGAGATTCCAATATTTCAGTAAGATAATGCCCGACCTCATGTTGCCAGAGTTAGTTTGAACTTTTTCGAAGCGATCCATGTAAATATTTTGCCATGGCCGCCCAGATCCCTCGATCTTTCGCCAATTAAGCATGTTTGGGACATCATGGGTAGAAGGCTTGGAAATTTACCCCAGTCCCCACAGTCTTAGGTGGCTCTGAGACATGAAGTACAGGTTGCTTTGGATAGTATCCCTCAAGAAGGAATAGACCATCTTATTGCATCAATGCCGAGACGTGTTAGGGAGTGTATAGATAATTCAATCATTTACTCCTTGGTATGCTATATATGTTTTACCAAAAAAAATTTAAAATTTTAACAGTTTCTTCTGGGTTTTGCAGTTTCTTTGCCAGTTAAATAGCTAACTCATTCATTTGCAATTCTAGAATGAGAAATATACTCATCTGTATATTTATCTGTATATTTATCTGAGAAAACACTCTTTTCACGTGATATAATGGAAGTGGAAAATAACTAAACTTCTATGTAAGACAACACGTATACATATAATAGATCTTTTTTCTATTTGGCAATGTTCTACAACTGAAATGAAAGTGCGAATTCAGCAAAAGAATCCAGACTCTCAGCAAGAACTAATCGGAGACCAGTTCAGGAGCGCACAACTATCCTGCAAAGTTGACGCATCATTTCAACATCCCCCACCCTGTTAGATTCGAGGGGTTTATGTAGTAAGGAAACAGATCCATTGCGAATTTAATGGAGATTTCACGTGTTCGAAACAGATGGTTCACAACTCGGGTGCTGCAGCAGTTGCTTAACATCTTGATCTGTGTTAATTGCCTAGTTCAAGAAGAGATAGAAGGATTCCTCTTTTCATCGTCAGATTTCAATTAAATATTCCAAGGTTTCGCGCGTCTTCCTTCAGACAACATGAATCTTTCGTGCCCTCCTTGGATTTGGCGAGACTGTTTTGTAGTCGTTAATAGTTTATTAGGATATCCGGAAGATTTGGAATGAGATCTCTGAGAAGGAATAGTGAAGCAAATTCAACAAAATAGTTAGTAGAAGAATCGAGCGTTGAGTAGTGGAAAAATTCATATGGGCTCAAAAGCTTCCAATGTTTTCTATCCCGTTTCTTTATGCCTTTCTGAGACCTCTCAAAAGATTGTATCTCATTTTGCATTGTGATCCCCTATTCCCTATTTTAATCACCATACCGTGATGGAACTCTAATATTACCAAACAATTGGAAACAAATATGAAAAGAAGCAATGGCAGGATACCTATATCCGTTATTGAACTGATCATCTTTGGGAAACCAAATCAAATAGATAAAGACAGCCATAATTCCCATAAACAGGAAGCACATAGCACGGTGTGAAAAACTTCTAGAAAAAGACCATATAAAGTGCATTCAACAAAATGATTATACTCACCATAAAAGCTTCGTGGTACGTAAGCAAACCTACAAATAGGAAGAAACAGACAAAAAAATTATTGAAAATGATGGAAGGTTAAAAGGGAAATAAGCTGAATATTTGCGATTTGCAACATCGCATGAAATATATATTTGACGAACCACTTAAGAAGGTTCGACCCCAAGCAGCAAACACCCCGTGCAAAAGACAGTTTCAACCGCAATCTCGAGTCAACCACCCACAGTCTAATGAAACAAAACCAATTAATATTCTCTACTCAATTCTATCCATATATACAAGCGTCAGGCTGGTGCAACTTGTCACATACAAGTTGCAAGGGTGTGCATCAATGAACACATATTTATAAAAATAGAATTTGTGTTTCAAACCAACCACACCCCAATTCACTTCCTTTGGCCAACCACCCTACATAGCGAAATAAAAAGATTATTCTTATCCATCCAGAAAAACCGATAAAAGTACACCCTTATAAAGGATGTTTTTTTCAGAGCTATAGAACTTCAAATTGCAATAAAACAACGATGTATTATTCGATTGACATTATTTTAATTTATCCACAAGATAATCTTGTGGCATTACATTTTAAATATGATTTCTGGCATATGACCGCCACGGCTAGCTCGGATGTAGTCCAATCTGGACGTCCAATTTTCGATGACTTTTTCCAACATTTGTAGCCGTATATCGGCAATAACACGGCGAATGTTGTCTTCCAAATGGTCAAGGGTTTGTGGCTTATCAGCATAGACCAATGACTTTACATAGCACCACAGAAAGTAGTCTAGCGGTGTTAAATCACAAGATCTTGTAGGCCAATTCGCAGGTCCAAAAGGTGAAATTAGGCGGTCACCAAACGTGTCTTTCAATAAATCGATTGTGGCACGAGCTGTGTGACATGTTGCGCCGTCTTGTTGGTACCACAGCTCCTGGACATCATGGTTGTTCAACTCAGGAATGAAAAAGTTAGTTATCATGGCTCTATACCAATCACCATTGACTGTAACGTTCTGGCCATCATCGTTTTTGAAGAAGTACGGACCAATGATTACACCATCCCATAAAGCGCACCAAACAGTCAGTTTTTCTGGATGTAACGGTGTTTCGACATACACTTGAGGATTAGCTTCACTCCAAATGTGGCAGTTTTGTTTGTTGACGTATCCATTCAACCAGAAGTGCGATTCATCGCTAAACAAAATGAAATGGACGTAGTGCGCGATACGTATTCCGCAGAGAATCATTATTTTCGAAATAAAATTGCACTATTTGCAAGCGTTATTCAGGCGTGAGTCTATTCATGATGAATTGCCAAACGAAACTGAGAATAAATCACTTAACAGCTGTTAAATCGGTCGCCATATTGAACGGTAATGCCAAGTTTAAGTTATATACCTCGAAAAAAACAACCGTTACAAAACAAACTGACTGCAGAGACAAGTAAAAAACCCATACGAGAGAAGTAAAGATTCTGCCGAAGCAACTGTGAAAAACGGGAAAAACACCAGACAAGAAGCAAAAGCGAAAAATTTCCGTTATCTATAAAACAAAACTCGACTCGAGAAGCCTGAATGATTGGGTGAATTATATCTAGCTCATCTGGAATCCATAGTTCCAGCTGAATAGTCGGGACCGAACAGATGGTTTTCATTACTTCCTAGGAGTTTTATGCTGAATTCACTTTGGAAATCCCGCCATAATTATGGAATCATTTCCTTACCAACAACTCTATTAGGAGGAACAAAACGGTCGGGTTGGGAGCCTACTTGACCTGCACAAGGCCTCAGGATTACGCTTTTTTGTTTGGTTAATCATCCAGGCTAATTTAACGAGCTTATAGGGCCTAAATAGGTTTCCGTTCAAGTACCGGTCTGAATAATGATCCTTTTATACCGAGATTTGCATTTTAAAACACTAATTGCTGAAATTAAACAACTGCCGCTCCTTTTAGTCGAGAAAATTTTTTTTCTTACGAGTGTGTTATCCTTAAACTGCTATAAAGCTTCCTGAAAAGGGTAATTAAGTTGTTTCAAGGCATACTAATTAATTGGTTTTTCTCCCCGATTTTCCATGATTCATGATGGAAAATGCGAAAACAAGGGAGAGAACTAACGAAATGTCAGGAGATTTTCGGACCCTCATCGATGGTAAATTCTGGAGTTAGTTCAATATGACTCTGCCCAACAAGCCTCATACAAATTTGTTGGTTTCAGAGTAGGGATTCAAGGTTTGGCTTGAGCTTGATATGATTTCAAGTCAAGCTCGAGTCAAGTAGTAGTTTTTCAACCTCAAGTCAAGTATTTATTTATCAAGTACTTGAATCATATCAAGTTACTTGATTTTTAGGAGTCTTATTGTGTAGTGTCACATCAATCAAAAAAATTATGAAATGAGAAGGAACCTTGCAAAAAACACTTTTATTTATTAAACTTATTTTGTAAAAGAACGGAAAATATCAACTTTTTTGAAATAAAAACATAAATTAAATCACTATGAATCAAAGCAAAATAGAAAATAATGAAAAAATTAAGTTTCTTAATATTGAGAAACCTCCAGGCTTTGTTTGATTTCATGATTTTCCATCCAGAATCAAAGACACATGAGGCATCTTATAGATTTGTCGCATAACCTATTACGGGTGTTTGTATTTTGTAAGAGCAGCACTGGAAAATTGTCTTTAAATAAGAGCTGAAGATAATAATAAGTTTATTCACCAAAAAAATGTTTTACATAGATAACAAAAGAATAGTTGAGATATAAATAAACATTGAAATCCCACTAAAACTGATGCTGGTGTTGATAAAAAATCTTTGCCTATTTTGGCCAAGTTTGGAAAGATATTTCTGAAACTACCAAAGTCTACCAAAAGATTTCATAGAAATATGAGGAAATACTAATAAAGTCACACTGGTGAATGCTTCAGTCTCTCGGCGCTAAAGGAATCCCCTTATTTAGTCCTAGCGCACGAGATTGTAGAAATATATGCCGCATATCAAGCTCAAGTAATATCAAGTAGTTTGATATCAAGTCAAACAATAAATATCTAAAATCAAGTCAAGTCAAGCTCAAGTATGTAATGTTTCACGAGCTTTATTTTGAAGTCGAGTAGTTGTTTAAAATGTCAAACCACTTGGCTTGATGAATCCCTAGTTGCTAGTTGATTATGCTGAAATCGTACTGCTTAGCTGTTTTGCACATACAATGTTTTAATTTTTTTATTCGTTTATTTTTTCAGCTGCAAAGTAGCGAAAAAACTGCTATTTGATTATGTGTATTGGTTCAAAGGTCATGATAATATTTCATTTGTAGCTTCTATCTCTATGTCTACTTTGGCACCCTATAACTTGAGAACCAGCGCTGACCATAGTCTTCTGATCAGCTTTTCTTATTAAGGGCATAAAGGTCTGCAAAAAACAATACTAGCATTTAAAATCAACCGGTAACCATTTTTCATACAATTAGGAGCCTGATGATCCTTTCCTCATATAAATTCATGATGAATGAAATGTTCAAACATTTCGAGAATTCTTGAAGCAAACGCAATATCCCTGTATTTAATGGAAGAACGAAAGAGGAGGTGATAAATATTGTTAGAACCTTTTGTGAATTCGATAGTCTTTTTTCACTTTCAGTTACACCCTGATAAAATAAAACCCCCAACCATTCCCCAAAAGCTTACTGCACGTTCTATAATATATGCTCGGATTTATCACAATACGGTGTGTACAGTCTGCTACCGAGACATGGATAAATAACAGAAACCTACGTATAATTCACCCCAAGAGATCCACCGACTACGTATTTTTTTCCCTATGTTACTCTACGAATTGGAAATTGTTGATGAATTTATATTAACAACCTCGCAGCTATCTGAATTGAATTCGGATACGCTTTTGTGTGAAACTGAAGGATGATCTTCATTCCTGCTGATTTTTTTCTTCATTCCTTCATTTATAGTATTATTTATACACTGTGTCCGTGAAGTATGAAACAAATTCAGACCATTTTAAGAAATAATCCTGAAAAACGTTGATTTTCTAATTGTCTAATATACAGGGTGAATTACTTTCGAGTAATGACGTCACCGTATTTTTTTTAAATGGAACACCCCCATTTTGTCTCAATTTTCCGATTACTCTAGCTGAGCTGATTCCAAAAATGTATCAAATGTTGACTCCAATTGGTACAGGGTGGACAAAAAAACAATAGTTTTGTGTGTGCTCATAAAGTAACGCGTAACATTCTTTATTAGTTAAATTAACAATATTATCAAAAATACTTATTGTCTAGTGGCAATTGGTTTGAATGTAATACTGTGTAGTTTGTTTCATTTTTAGAATAATAAAAATGAGCTGTTTCCAAACATGTTTGGTACTTGTGATCTAGCAGACAGAATATGAAAGAAATTATTTCTTATCAATCTAAAAAAAACATAGTCGTCTAGTTTTTTGCGAAATGTCATTATTTGTTTATTACTTCTAGACAATAAGTATTTTTGATAATATTGTTAATTTAACTAGTAAAGAATGTAACGTTACTTTATGAGCACAGACAAAACAATTGTATTTTTGTCCACCCTGTACCAATTGGAATCAACCTGTGATACATTTTTGGATTCAGCTCAGCAGGAGTAATCGGAAAATTGAGACAAAATGGGGCTGTTCCAATTAAAAAAAAATGACAGTGACGTCATTACGCGAAAGTAATTCACCCTGTATATTAGATAATTATTTTAAAGTACGGTAAATTAAAATCAAAATCGACGTGTTTCAGGATTATTTCTTAAAATGGTCTGTTTAGCTAAAAATGAATTCGTTCCATACTTTACGGACACAGTGTATATAGTATTGGTATTAATAGAATTCGAGGAAATTCTGTAGGGTTTTCCAATAAGAGATTTCATTTTGAATATCTAGACATCCGGGACAGCTGTCACTTTTGATGTTATTTTTTTGACATTTTACAAGTAAAAACAACGTCATTATTAAAACTGTAACGATACTCGCTTCAACAACGCAATGAAATTTTTAAAATTCACTATAAAAATGCTGGAACATTTTGCAGTCACAGTTCGCAAAACTAAATTACTTTGGGTTCATCCATAATGATGGTTGGAAGCTATATTTGATCCTGGAAGGATTCCATGTCCATGGAGAAGTGAGAAAAGCACTGAAACGAAGGGGAGCTTTTGCAATCTTGAAATTTTCATTCAGGTAAGTCTTTCACGAAATTTTGCATGCACAGGGCAAGGTGTATATGGCAGGGATCGCTGTGTTGCCATACTGATTATTCCATCAGTAGTACCGGGATGAAATAACGCAATCCGCTGAGAATGCCTCGCTATAATACAATGACATAAATGTCAATGGTATAACTGGAAAGAGTCCTGAATTAAAAGAAACAATCCAACCTAAAAGCTATTTCCATAAAATTTGTACATAAATAGATTGTCATTTTGCATTGTTCGCCCAAGCATGAAGATCCATGCAATATTCAAAAGAGTTACTTTTGCAAAATTTTCTCCATAGATTCAATCTCGACTCCATAATTACATCCAACTTACCTCGCCATAATGCACACTATTCTTCTATTAAACGCTTGTTCGCTCATTGAATTTATTTCATATAAAAGTTCTGAAACTTCTCATATACATCCTCATCTATCTCGTTGCCGAGGGGATAAAATTAATTTCTAGGAAACGGGAAACAAGAGTGTGAAAATAATTTTCATGCCATTGAAAAGTCCCATTCATTAGCTCTCGGTTCCTTTGGAAATTCACAATGAGCACCTAAATTGAAGGGAAATTTGCGAGAGAGCATTTCGTGCAGAAATTTCTCGACGAATAGTGAAATGTTCCCAATCTAATATCAATTATAGCATTTCCAGAATTATATTTTCCTCGAGTTGTATAGCTTTTCGATGCGTCGAAATAATTAATGAACTTTCTTTAGTGTGCTAACCACGTTGTACATTTTAATTTTGACACAATAATATAGTTATATTAGGTACGTACAAAATATGGCAAGCCTGGCGTGAAGTTAGGAGTTTTTGAGCGCTCGTTAGTTCCTGCACCCTTAGAAACCACATAATGGTCGCTGGGAATAGCCAAGGATTAAATTAACGCATAAATGACGTACCCTCAGAAGCTACTGCCTTCACATCAGTTCTTTTCTCATTTTTTAAGGACCTACCGATATGAATCTACTATTGGGTAAAAATTAAAATGTCCATTGTGATTTTCATAGTAAAGGAAAATCGTTAATTATTTCGAGCCGTGAAGACTTAATCAATTTATCATTATTATCACTTCTGACAGGTTTGGTATTCGTACGATCCATAGAGTAATAAACATAGATAGAGGGAGTAAACGCAATTTTTACATGTCCCCCACATGGTTAGATTACGTTGTCGGATTGTGATATATTTTCAAATCCACAATTTTACTATATCGTTATGAGTGTATATTATATTGAATGAAATATATTTGAGTGATTCCCGGATAAATATGCAAATTTGAATATTTGGAATCCGATATTTTTTAATTGTCGAATTTATAATAAGCAGATTATTTATTACTTTCTGTATCTACCTGCTGAAATCCAAGATTTGGCAACTTCTGCTCTCCTAATGTCATCGGTTGTTTCACGTCGTTTAGCGCGCTTGAAGTTTGTTTTCTGAATTTCTGATATAATTTGGTTTTTATTTCGATATATTTCGAGTTAATATGCACCGTTGATTCACTATGGGACATAAAAAGTGCGTTTTTTGTGAAACTCGCGAATTTAATGAAATATCGTATCACTGATATGTTTTCATTTCCGAGCGCTTCTTGTCAAATTTGATAGTTCATGTTGGGGACAAAATTTGCTAACTGAAAATGACATATGCCCCCTCTATCTATGTTCATTACTCTGAGGTGCGATCTTATGATGTTATGGCGCTATGAACTATAAGTGTTTCTTCCTTTATAATGATGTTATTCAAATGTTTGTATATTTCGATGGCTTCCATATTCATTCACGGGTTGAAGTTCTTATTATTTTAGAGAATTTCTTTCTTTAAAATGGTGTGCTCATTGGTGAGATAATGTTTGGCGATTTGGACTGTTTGGTTTACTCGGCAACACTGTTCGTGTTCCGGGACTCTGATTCGAATGCTCTTTTTTGGATTCCTAATGTAAACATTTCCACAATCACAAGGTATTTTGTACACAACAAATTTAAAGAAGGAATCAAGTTATCTTTTGCACTTATAAACACTTCCAATTTTTGTGTTGGTTTTTAAATTGGTTCTATGTGATCTTTTAAGAATTTTTTCCATTTTATCTTTCATTGACGGTATAAATGGCAAGTATGCTTTCTCAGGGCTGGCGCAAAAAATTTGGCGCCTGAGGCGAAGAATTTTTTGGAGCGCCCTTGCTGAAAAAGTATCAATCAATATCAATTTCAATATGTTGAATGTGTAAACAACTTCCACGTAATTCAAAGTGTTGTTTTTCGTCTTTGTGAAATACATTCCATCGCTCATTCATTTAGGGTAATGGCAATGCTGCTTATATTGGTTGAGTTGCCTGTATTATTTATTGAACAGGCGGCTTAGTTGACACGGTTTGGAGACTTTTATTGCAGGGAATGTTGATAAACGCAGCAAAGCGGAACAACCCTCGGAACAACCTAATGTTGTTTTCAAGAATCAAGACTATATTTTTCAGAAATATGAAAGGGCGGCCACAAACTGGGCTGAATTGCCACCCATCGAAAAGAGGCGCCTGAAACAGTCGCTTCACTGTTTCACCCCTAACGCCGGCCCTGTGCTTTCTCATTGGAATTGTTTTTGGAGTCTTTTCCTCCTTCAATTGAGGTGGTGGCCTTAACACTAGTTCGATTTCTTTTGGATGTATTTTGGTTCACAAAGACGTCGGACTCTCTCTGCTAGTCTCATATAGCGCTCTGAAGATGCTTAACTTAATGGTAAGCGAAACGATAGGTGAAAAATCGGCTGGACCAAGGCGTCAAAGCCCGGATTTTTCCAATTCTATGGAACGAAGATTTATTCGATGAATAGCCACTTTAAGCATCCTGCACTCAATATTCATAACCAATTTGTATTATATTCTATCCCAAACCTCTGCAGCCTCTGTGAAGTCCTTCATAAGCCTCAGACGAAGGATTTGCGAGTTGGGTAGTGTTCTATGTAGGCCTCGTAGCTGTGTCCCTAAGCCGCCTCAGGTAAAGCATTGTTGAATGTTTGCCCAAGCTGCGAGTCAGGAAATTCATTCCAAAACCAAAGGATTCGAACCCGTGACCTCCGGTTACCGGCAGATATGTAAAACCATACACTACACCATCGCTCTACATATTGAATAAATAACCACCCAATAACTCCATCTCGATCGATAATTTCCATTACAAGACTTCAATTTAACAAGAAATTAGAAGTTAGATTCGATAACTTGGGCACTAAAAGTAATTAGCATCTCTTTGAATTCGCAATAAGTAATTTATTGAATTTTCTGAAATCAAGAAACGCGGGTGTTAAAATTGAGTATCGAAATTACTTGTCGAATTTCTGTAGCAGAATGAAGTACACAATGTAATATCCTCCTTCCAGGTGGAAGTTTTTCAATATCCGTCAAAGTTACATGGAGAAATGACGAAAAGTGTGCTCGATGGGAATTTCGATATCGATTAGAAGTCAAGTTAGAGTTCCACTTTTTTCTGGAAATATACAATTCTGTCGAATCTGAGTGGGAATTGTGATTTGTTCATTCAATCTGAAAGGAGTCTAGATCATTTTGATGTTCCGGTGCTTTTCAAGATATAAACAACAAAACAGATACTTCAATTGTAGGGAATTTGGGATGTACAAAATTTTCATTTATTACTTTCAATAATAAAATTGAAAGTTTCACATGAAGATCTTGCCCAGGGTTTTTGAGCGAAATTAAAATTCTATGGTTCCAATGAAAAATCCTGAAATAAACATTGGAGTGGTTATTTAACACATACAAACTAAAATTAACCTAGTTGGATTTGATCTTAAGAAAAAAATGAGATTTTTGGAAAATTATTCTTAAATTTTTTATATGGAGCGATAAATAAGAAATTTTGCATAAAGTTTGAAATCATTTTAGTATCTAGAAACAATCTCAACTCGATTGTATCTCTTGTCGGTGAAATAATGTTTTTTCTTATATTCTGCCTAAATGTTTTGTGATCAAGTGACACAATCAGCGTAAAGTCATTAAATATTTTCCAAACAATCCAGAAACTTGAAAGATTAACAAGATTCCCTTAGAGAAATATGCCAGCAGATCCTTATGTCTTTGACAATAATTTGTCATATTAGTAACTGGATAATGTTATTTTCTTTCAATCTGGATGCACCTACTTGCAAGTACCCGAATGAGTGACAAAATATTAGGCCAATTGAAAAGTCCCCGGTCTGATTCACAAATGGCGATGCTAGTACTAAATCCATATGATTTTTAGTTAGTATCAACCTTCAAACCATACGTGTCAAAATTTGACAGCAGTCCGACGATTAGTTTGTGAGATATTGCGTTGTGAGTATAGCTACTTTTGTTATTTGAAAACATATAGAAAAAAGAATTTCGTGTGCTGATGAAATATTGCTTTTTGAAAGGAAAAAATACAGTTGATGCAAAATCTTGGCTTGATGAAGAGCTTCCGGGGTCTGTATCAGGTAAATCAACCATAATTGATTGGTATGCTAAGTTTAAACGTAGTGAAATGAGCACCGAAGACGACGAACGCAGAGGACGCATAGAAGAGGCTGTCACCGACGGAAAAAACAAAAAAGTTCACAAAATAATTTTGAATGACCGTAAAGTGAAGTTGATCGAGATAGCAGACATTGTGAGGATATCATCTGAACGTGCACATTATATAATTCACGAATATTTGTACATGAAAAAGCTGTGCGCAAAATGGGTGCCGCGCGAGCTCTCAAAAGCAACAACGTGTTAAGGATTCTGAGCAGTGTTTGAAGCTGTTTAAGTGCAATAAACCTGAATTTTTGCCTCGATATGTGACAATGGATGAAACATGGCTCCAGTCCAATTGAGGTCAGCTGAGTGGACTGCGCACGATGAACCGAATACAAAGCAAGGAAAAACACAACAGTCAACTGGCAAGGTTATGGCATCAGTATTCTGGAGCAGACCATCAACAGCGATTATTATATAGCGTTATATATCGTTTAAAGGATGAAATCGCTAAAAAACCGGCCCCATAAAATCGAATTTTGCCAAAAAAATGTGTTTTACTATAGTAGACCGGGGACTTTTCAATTGGCCTGTTATTAATTTCTTTATTTTCAGCTGGTAGTGGACATCAATTCGTTTTCATTTTGTTGGCCTGTGCATGTATTACATAAAATGTTGTCATGTAGGTTGACTAAAAAGCTGGAGGTTTAATGCCTGAAAAAAATCACTGCAGCAAGTTCGCACAAAGTTTCAGGCAACATTCCCATATTCCGAATATAAGACACGATCTGTGTCACACATCTCCCGAGGACAGGTTGAAAACAAGGGTTGAATACGAAATGACAAAGAAATGTTCCCAGAATTCTTTCGCTTCTGATAAAACTTTTCTTGGGGTCAGAGGAGAAGGATCCACTTCGGCTAGATTGGGTTTGAACTGAAATACATACATCCTGCTACATTTACGTGCATGGAAAGTTTCATAAAAGTATTATAACGGCAGATGCGTGCTATAACTAGAATGAAATGTGACACTAAGTGGATAAAAATTTGTAGAAAAGTTTGTAATCCGGTGGATGCTACGTGACTTTTTGTTGGATCACATGATGGTGTCGATTATTCGTATAATTCTTCCCTGCGTCTACTTTCGTCGAAAAACTTTGAAATATCTAGGTACATGATTTATTTCTTCCTGTCTTGTAAGTATGTGACAAAATATTTGCTGTGAGATAATAATAAATATTGGATAAGAATTTGGTGTTTATTGGTTCGAACATTATATAAACTTGCCAGAAATTCAATTGTCATCATTGATTTCCAAGAAAAAAAATATTTTTGGATTTTTTTTATTGTTCAAAATGAACCATAATTTTTTGAATTCTTCTTTAAGGGATTCAAAGCATCAAAAGCGCTCTTAAACTCTGTATCAGACACTTCAATATTTCGTTGAACTAAATACTCAGAGTAACAAACATATATAGAGGGAGCATCTGTCATTTTCAGTATCTAAGCAAATTTTGTCCCCAACATAAACTAACAAATTTGACATGAAGCGCGCGGAATTGAAAACATATCAGTGATACGATATTTCACTCAATTCACGAGTTTCTCTACAAAGAACGCACTTCTTATGTCCCATAGTTAATCAACGTTTTATATCAACTTAAAATATAATGAGATAAATACCTAAATATATCAGAAATTCAGAAAACAAATTTCAAACGCACCAAACGATGTGAAACAACCGATGACACTAGGAGAGCAAAAGTTGCCAAACCTTCGATTCCAGCAGGTAGATACAGAAAATAATAAATATTCTGTTTATTATAAATCCGACATTTGGGAAAAATATCGGATTCCAAATATTGCATATTCAATCGGAAATCATTCAAATAAATATATTTCATTCAATATAATATACATTCATAATGATATAATAAAATTGTGGATTTGAAAATATATCACAATCCGACAACGTAATCTAACCATGTTGGGGACATGTAGAAATTGCGTATACTTCCTCTATCTATGTTTATTACTCTATGACTAAAAATAATCCTCGGAATAATCCAAACTCCGTGATGATTCGATACACTTAAAATAATTATATGTCAATAACTACGTATTGTATTTCCTAGGAACACAAAGAATACGTCGCAACTGTTGAAAAGCCTTCTTGTCAAACGATAAGGAATCCTAAATGAACTCTGTATTGTCGTTTCAATCACATTTTCTCGAACATCAATAATGCGATATCCAATTTTCTATAGGATCACTCGGGAAATCAATGAAACCCTAAAGAACATAATACTTATATCACTGATTTATGTAGTTGACCATTTTCAAAGCAAATAGTAGACCTTCGATGTCGACCCCTTTAAGAGGGTGAAGTATCAGTAGGTATATATAATGGACTCGCTCTGCTCGCCGAAGGGGCTCCGCCCCTTGGACCCCGTCACTATGCCGGTAGATCCTTCACTGGGTATCCCTCTAGAAAATAAAAGATTTTTTTCGGAAACCTTGTATCGTTAGCTGATTTTAGACGATTCACTCGGTATCCTATGCTGATTCTAGGGTAGAATTCTATATGACTTTTTTCCTAGAACATACCATTTCGCCCTTGCTCACATGAAAATATTTGATGCAAATAACTTTCCATGACGACAAATCAAGGGCGGTCCTAGCCTTAAGTTTGAGGGGGTTCGCCGTTAAGGGTTTCGAGTTTTTCTATGGTACCAAATCCCAGATTACACCGATATCGAGCTTAACCTCTCAAAAATATTTATATTTAGATATTTATATGAATATTTATACAGGGTGTTTCAAGTTCGAAGGCCTATTAGACGTTTCTGAAGAACGGGGCCGATTTGAAATCTGAAAATTCAGAATATGACATTGTTCATGATGCCCTATTCAGCTAAAATATTTTAGAAGTTCTGGCACTTCCGGTTATACAAGAATTAAAAAAAAATTCTTCGAAAAAAATATTTGTTTTCATTTTATGTTTCAGATATTATCAAGATTTCCATTCTCAAATACTCTTTGCTAAAATTATTGCGTTAGTTCTCATAGTTTTCAAAATATTAAGAAAAAAACGTAAAAATGAGAGAATTTCCATAGTCACTATCACGTGAATTATTTTCACTGTGAATATCGTATGCGTGTACTCAATTCATTTTCACAAACTAGAATGATGTTGGAATATCGTGCATATCTTGAATTTGAAAAATATCATCACAGGGTGTTTCAAATATTGTGCTAAAAATTGTGAACAAAATTTGATCATAACTTTCGATTTTCAAAACAGAACCCTATTTTTTTGTGATTTCGTTGAATTCTACGGTAAAAATAAGGGTAGTGTTCAAACATGATTATGCTCTCAAATTCAATAATTCAAGAGTTATTCCAGATTTTATGAATTTATGTTATACGTAGGGTCAATTTCATTCAATCTGTTTCTAGAGTGCGTTTCAAATATTCAATTATTTCAAAGTGACAGGTGTACTCATTATTGAATCTAGTAGATTATAATTTGACGATATGAATCCCCGTTATTCAAATAATGAAATTCTGGATCTATTCCATATCCACGGTGAATGTAACAGAATTGTTTCGAGAACTTGTCGAGCATTCAATCAGAAATATCCACATTTATCACCAATTGACGAGAAGATAATTCGGAAGGATGTTTCAAACTTTCTGTTACTCCCTTTTCATCACCACGCTGATTTTTTCCTGAATTCATAAAATGTATTCTACCGCTTTTTCATATCAATAGAATTGGCACACAGGAGTCCTGCATGATTTTATTTCATTTGGTAGGTAGAGGTTTTTTTCTTCTAGGTAGGTACTCCATCCAGTATAATGGATATTCATGAAGTATGCAACATCCTTTCAAGAAGATGAGGAAATTTCTGATTTAAAATTTGATGAGTTCTACCAATAATTCTAATGCATTCGTCGTGAATATGGAATAAGATATTTATAATACAAGTGCAGAACTTATTGTTATTCTTCCAAGAGTTCAAAATGACCGAGTGGTAGAATGAGCCTTCTGTACGAGTTTTAAACATTATGTTCCCGAATTCACTGCCTTTTTATTGAAATTGACGGAAATTTCCATAAATATCTATTAGTGATTTTTGCATTGAAAAATGTTGGTTGGTAGAACAGTTTTCTGTATCACAAATTTGACAAATAATAGATAAATCCGTTCCAGTCTATTTTGTTCCACAAAATGTGCCGGAAAGAACTGATTTGCCACATAATTAGAGAAAAGTATATCCAGAATTTTGTCATTTGAATATCGGAAATACAATTCGTGAAATCAAATTAGTGAAGCTTTGATAATGAAAATACCTGTCACATGTAAAGTAATTAGATATTT